>NW_027183727.1:31262-90336 GCF_041296385.1 Aphelocoma coerulescens | reverse complement strand
ACCAAAAATGGGAATTATAGATCAAAAATGGGGGTTAGAGACCGAAAAATGGGAATTGGAGCCCAAAAAATGGGGGTTAGAGACCGAAAAATGGGAATTATAGATCAAAAATGGGGGTTAGAGCAAAAAAAATGGGGGTTAGAGACCGAAAAATGGGGGTTAGAGACCAAAAAATGGGAATTATAGACCGAAAAATGGGAATTAGAGACCAAAAATGGGGGTCAGAGACCGAAAAATGGGAATTAGAGCAAAAAAAAAGGGAATTATAGACCAAAAATGGGAATTAGAGCCCAAAAAATGGGGTCAGAGCCAAAAAATGGGAATTGGAGCCCAAAAAATGGGGGTTAGAGACCGAAAAATGGGAATTAGCGCCCAAAAAATGGGAATTGGAGACCAAAAATGGGGGTTAGAGACCAAAAAATGGGAATTGGAGCAAAAAAAATGGGGGTTAGAGACCGAAAAATGGGAATTAGAGCCCAAAAAATGGGAATTATAGACCAAAAAATGAGGTGAGCGACTGAAAACTGGGAATTGGAGGCCAAAGGTGGGAATTGGAGGCCAAGGGTGGGAGTTGGAGGCCAAAGGTGGGAGTTGGAGGCCAAAGGGGGGAGTTGGAGGCCAAAGGGGGGAGTTGGAGGCCAAAGGTGGGAATTGGAGGCCAAAGGTGGGAATTGGAAGCCAAAGGGGGGAGTTGGAAGCCAAAGGTGGGAATTGGAGGCCAAAGGGGGGAATTGGAGGCCAAAGGGGGGAGTTGGAGGCCAAAGGGGGGAGTTGGAAGCCAAAGGGGGGAATTGGAAGCCAAAGGGGGGAGTTGGAAGCCAAAGGTGGGAATTGGAGGCCAAAGGGGGGAATTGGAGGCCAAAGGTGGGAATTGGAGGCCAAAGGTGGGAATTGGAGGCCAAAGGGGGGAATTGGAGGCCAAAGGGGGGAATTGGAAGCCAAAGGTGGGAATTGGAGGCCAAAGGGGGGAATTGGAAGCCAAAGGTGGGAATTGGAAGCCAAAGGGGGGAGTTGGAAGCCAAAGGTGGGAATTGGAGGCCAAAGGAGGGAATTGGAGGCCAAAGGTGGGAATTGGAGGCCAAAGGGGGGAATTGGAGGCCAAAGGGGGGAGTTGGAGGCCAAAGGTGGGAGTTGGAGGCCAAAGGGGGGAGTTGGAGGCCAAAGGTGGGAATTGGAAGCCAAAGGTGGGAATTGGAGGCCAAAGGTGGGAATTGGAGGCCAAAGGGGGGAGTTGGAGGCCAAAGGGGGGAATTGGAGGCCAAAGGTGGGAATTGGAAGCCAAAGGTGGGAATTGGAGGCCAAAGGGGGGAGTTGGAGGCCAAAGGGGGGAGTTGGAGGCCAAAGGGGGGGTGGCAGCCCCAAAGGGGGGAGTTGGAGGCCAAAGGGGGGAGTTGGAGGCCAAAGGGGGGGTGGCAGCCCCAAAGGGGGGGTGGCAGCCCCAAAGGGGGGGTGGCAGCCCCAAAGAGGAGCCGGCGGCTCCGGGGGCAAGCGCAGGGCCAGCGGCACCAGCAGCTCCGTCAGGCGCTGCCGGGGGGGGGGACAGGGGAGGGGGAGATGGAAAAGGGGGGGTTAGAGACCAAAAATGGGAATTATAGATCAAAAATGGGGGGAGAGACCGAAAAATGGGAATTATAGATCAAAAATGGGGGGAGAGACCAAAAATGGGAATTATAGATCAAAAATGGGGGGAGAGACCGAAAAATGGGAATTATAGATCAAAAATGGGGGGGAGAGACCAAAAATGGGAATTATAGATCAAAAATGGGGGGAGAGACCGAAAAATGGGAATTATAGATCAAAAATGGGGGTTAGAGCAAAAAAAATGGGAATTGGAGCCCAAAAAATGGGGGGTTAGAGACCAAAAATGGGGGGAGAGACTGAAAAATGGGAATTAGAGCAAAAAAAATGGGGGTTAGAGACCAAAAAATGGGAATTGGAGCAAAAAAAATGGGGGGGAGAGATCAAAAATGGGGGTTATAGACTGAAAAATGGGGGGTTAGAGACCGAGAAATGGGAATTATAGATCAAAAATGGGGGTTAGAGACCGAAAAATGGGAATTGGAGCAAAAAAATTGGGAATTATAGACCAAAAATGGGAATTAGAGCAAAAAAAATGGGGGTTTGAGACAGAAAAATGGGAATTATAGATCAAAAATGGGGGTTAGAGCAAAAAAAATGGGGGGAGAGACCGAAAAATGGGAATTAGAGACCAAAAAATGGGAATTAGAGACCGAAAAATGGGAATTAGAGACCAAAAATGGGGTTAGAGACCGAAAAATGGGAATTAGAGCCAAAAAAAACGGGGTTGGAGCCCAAAAATGGGAATTAGAGCAAAAAAAATGGGAAATATAAATCAAAAAATGGGAATTATAGATCAAAAATGCGGGTTAGAGACCAAAAAATGGGAATTATAGATCAAAAATGCGGGTTAGAGACCAAAAAATGGGAATTAGAGCCAAAAAATGGGAATTATAGACTGAAAAATGGGGGTTATAGACCCAAAATGGGAATTAGAGCCCAAAAAATGGGGGGAGAGGCCAAAAAGTGGGAATTAGAGACCGAAAAATGGGAATTAGAGCAAAAAAAATGGGGGTCAGAGCCCAAAAAATGGGAATTGGAGCCCAAAAAATGAGAATTCGAGCCCAAAACTGGGGCTTAGGGCACACAAAAGGGGGTGAGACCCCGAAATCGGGGCTCAGACCCCAAAAATGGGTTCCCAAATCCCCCCCACCCCCCCAAATAAACGGAACCACTCGAAAAAGGAGCCCCCAGACCCCAAATTCTGCCCCAAAATCCCCCCCAAATCCCCCCAAAAATGAGACCCCCCCAAAATCCCCCAAATCTCCCCCCAAAATCCCCCAAAATCCCCAAATCTGCCCAAAATCCCCCGAAATCCCCCAAAACCCCTCCCAAATCCCCCCAAAATCCCCCCCAAAATCCCCCCAAAATCCCCCAAATCTCCCCAAAATCTCCCCAAATCCCCCCAAAATCTCCCAAATCTCCCCAAAATCTCCAAATCTTCCCCAAATCTCCCCAAAATCCCCCAAAATCCCCCAAATCCCCCAAAATCCCCCAAAACCTCTCAAAATCTCCCAAATCCCCCAAAATCCCCCCAAAATCTCCCAAATCTCCCCCAAAATCCCCCCAAAATCCCCCAAATCTCCCAAAATCCCCCCAAAATCCCCCAAAACCTCTCAAAATCTCCCAAATCCCCCCAAAATCCCCCCAAATCTCCCAAATCTCCCAAAATCCCCCCAAAATCTCCCAAATCTCCCCCAAAATCTCCCCCAAAATCCCCCCAAATCCCCCAAAATCCCCCCAAATCTCCCAAAATCTCCCAAATCTCCCCCAAAATCCCCCCAATCTCCCAAAATCCCCCAAAATCCCCCCAAAATCCCCCGAATCTCCCCCAAAATCCCCCCAAAATCCCCCCAAAATCCCCCAAAATCCCCCAAAATCCCCCCAAAATCCCCGAAATCCGCCCAGGCTCACCCGATGCGTCTCCTCCTTGATCAGGGGTCCCCCCGTGAGGAGGATCCTGCGCAGGGCTGGGGGGGGACCCCAAAATTGGGGGGGGAACCCCAAAATTGGGGGGGGGGGAGGTGAATTTTGGGGACCCCTCCCCAATTCCTGACCCCTCCCAGGGGCAATTTTGGGGCTCCCAGGGGGGGTTTGGGCGTTTGAGGAGGGTCCTGGGGGGATTTTGGGGGGCCCAGGTGGATTTTGGGGGGGGGCCTGGGTTGATTTTGGGGGTCCCAAGGTGGATTTTGGGGTTTTTTGGGGGGTCCTGGGGTGATTTTGGGGGGCCCTGGGTTGATTTTGGGGGTCCCAAGGTGGATTTTGGGGTCTTTTGGGGGGTCCTGGGTTGATTTTGGGGGGCCCTGGGTTGATTTTGGGGGTCCCAAGGTGGATTTTGGGGTTTTTTGGGGGGCCCTGGGTTGATTTTGGGGGGCCCTGGGTTGATTTTGGGGGTCCCAAGGTGGATTTTGGGTGGTTTCGGGGGGTCCTGGGGTGATTTTTGGGGGGGCCCAGAGAGGTTTTGGGAGGATTTTGGGGTTCCCAGGTGGATTTTGGGGTTTTTTGAGGGGTCCTGGGTTGATTTTGGGGGTCCCAAGGTGGATTTTGGGGGTCCCAGGTCTGACCTGGGGCAGTTTTTGGGGTGATTTTGGGGAATTTTGGGGCTTTTCCAGGGTCCCGAGTTGATTTTTGGGGTTCCCAGGTCCCTTTTGGGGTGAATTCAGGGGGTTTTGGGGTAATTCGGGGCGGTTTTAGGGGTTTTCAGGGGTCCCAAGTCAATTTTTGGGGCTCCTGAGCTGTTTTTGGGGTAATTCAGGGTGATTTTGGGGCTTTTCCAGAGCCCCAAGTCAATTTCTGGGGTTCCCGCGTCGTTTTTGGGGTGATTTCAGGGGATTTTTGGGTAATTCAGGGCGGTTTTAGGGGTTTTCAGGGGTCCCAAGTTGATTTTTGGGGTTCCCAGGTCGTTTTTGGGGTGAATTCAGGGGGTTTTGGGGTAATTCAGGGCAGTTTTAGGGGTTTTCAGGGGTCCCAAGTCGATTTTTGGGGGTCCCGGGCCAGTTTTGGGGTAATCCAGGGTGATTTAAGTCGATTTTTGTGATTCCCAGATCATTTTTGGGGTGATTTCAGGAGATTTTGGGGTAATTTGGGACAGTTTTAGGGGTTTTCAGGGATCCTGAGTCGATTTTTGTGGTTCCCAGGTCATTTTTGGGGTGATTCCAGGTCGATTTTGGGGTAATTCGGGGCGGTTTTAGGGGTTTTCAGGGATCCCGAGTTGATTTTTGGGACTCCCGGGCCGGTTTTGGGGTGAATTCAGGGGGTTTTGGGGTAATTCAGGGCAGTTTTAGGGGTTTTCAGGGATCCCGAGTCGATTTTTGTGGTTCCCGGGCCGGTTTTGGGGTGAACTCAGAACAATTTTGGGGTAATTCAGGGCGGTTTTAGGGGTTTTCAGGCGTCCCGAGTCGATTTTTGGGGGTCCCGGGCCGGTTTTGGGGTGATTTCAGATCAATTTTGGGGTAATTTGGGACAGTTTTAGGGGTTTTCAGGGGACCCGAGTTGATTTTTGGGGTTCCCAGGTCGTTTTTGGGGTGATTCCAGGTCGATTTTGGGGTAATTCGGGGCGGTTTTAGGAGTTTTCAGGCGTCCCGAGTCGATTTTTGGGGGTCCCGGGACGGTTTTGGGGTGAACTCAGAGGGTTCTGGGGTAATTCGGGGCGGTTTTAGGGGTTTTCAGGCGTCCCGAGTCGATTTTTGGGGGTCCCGGGCCGGTTTTGGGGTGAATTCAGGGCCTTTTGGGGCCGTACCTGCCAGGGCAGCCGCGCAGGTGTCGCTGTTGGCCGCGGGTTCCCCTTTGCGGTGCAGGGGGGGCCCCTCGGGACCCTCCCCCAATTTGGGCCTTTTGGGGGCGCTGGGTTTGGGCTCCGCCCGGAGCTGCGGGAAAAGGGGGGGTCAGGGGGGGCCGGGGGGGATTTTGGGGAGGAAATTTGGGGTCCAGGGAGATTTGGGGGGAATTTGGGGGGTCTGGGGGAGGAATTTGGGGATTTGGGGAGGAATTTGGGGGTTTAGGGAGGAATTTGGGGGGTCTGGGGGAGGAATTTGGGGGGAATTTGGGGATTTGGGGAGGAATTTGGGGAGTTGGGGAGGAATTTGGGGGGTCTGGGGGAGGAATTTGGAGATTTGGAGAGGAATTTGGGGATTTGGGGAGGAATTTGGGGGGTCTGGGGGAGGAATTTGGGGATTTGGGGGGAATTTGGGGATTTGGGGATCTGGGGGAGGAATTTGGGGATTTGGGGGGAATTTGGGGAGTTGGGGGGGAATTTGGGGGGTCTGGGGGAGGAATTTGGGGATTTGGGGGTTCAGGGGGAGTCAGGGGAAATTTGGGAGTGGAATTTGTGGGTCCAGGGGTATTTTGGAATCTCAGGGCAGGTTTTGGGGTGAAAAAGGGCGGTTTTGGGGTCACCTTGGCCCCCTCAGAGGGAGCCTGGGGGTGTTTTTTGGGCTCTCAGTGGGGTTTTTGGGCTCTCAGTGGGGTTTTTTGGGATCTCAGTGGGGTTTTTTGGGATCTCAGTGGGGTTTTTTGGGATCTCAGTGGGGTTTTTGGGATCTCAGTGGGGTTTTTGGGATCTGGGTGGGGTTTTTTGGGATCTCAGTGGGGTTTTTGGGATCTCAGTGGGGTTTTTGGGCTCTCAGTGGGGTTTTTTGGGATCTCAGTGGGGTTTTTTGGGATCTCAGTGGGGTTTTTGGGATCTCAGTGGGGTTTTTGGGCTCTCAGTGGGGTTTTTTGGGATCTCAGTGGGGTTTTTGGGCTCTCAGTGGGGTTTTTTGGGATCTCAGTGGGGTTTTTTGGGATCTCAGTGGGGTTTTTGGGATCTCAGTGGGGTTTTTGGGATCTCAGTGGGGTTTTTGGGATCTCAGTGGGGTTTTTGGGATCTCAGTGGGGTTTTTTGGGATCTCAGTGAGGTTTTTTGGGCTCTCAGTGGGGTTTTTTGGGATCTCAGTGGGGTTTTTGGGATCTCAGTGGGGTTTTTTGGGCTCTCAGTGGGGTTTTTTGGGCTCTCAGTGGGGTTTTTGGGATCTCAGTGGGGTTTTTGGGATCTCAGTGGGGTTTTTGGGCTCTCAGTGGGGTTTTTGGGATCTGGGTGGGGTTTTTTGGGATCTGGGTGGGGTTTTTTGGGATCTCAGTGGGGTTTTTTGGGATTCTCAGGGAATATTTTGGCTCTTGGGGTATTTTGGGATGCAGGGAAGGTTTTGGGGTGAAACAGGGCGGTTTTGGGGTCACCTTGGCCCCCTCAGAGGGGGGGGAGATGTCGCTGATCAGGTGGGCCAGCAGGACCTCGTTGGGGGTCCCGGGGCCCTGCAGGACCCCCGAGGCTGCGCCCGCCACCTGCACCCACAGCTCCAGCACCTGGTACAGGCGGCTCCGCACCGCCCTGGGGACCCCAAAAATCGATTCAGGGACCCCAAAAACCCCCCAAAACCACCCCAAAAACCCCCCAAACCACCCCAGGACACAAAACCACCAAAACCCCCAAAATATCGCCCAAAAAAACCCAAATGCCAAACCCTAAACCCGGCACAGGCGGCTCCGCACCGCCCTGGGGACCCCAAAAATCGATTCAGGGACCCCAAAAACCCCCCAAAACCACCCCAAAAACCCCCCAAACCACCCCAGGACACAAAAACACCAAAAACCCCAAAATATCGCCCAAAAAAACCCAAATCCCAAACCCTAAACTCGGCACAGGCGGCTCCGCACCGCCCTGGGGACCCCAAAAATCGGTTCAGGGACCCTAAAAACCCCCAAAAACCACCCCAAAAACCCCCCAAACCACCCCAAAACCCCCCAGGACACAAAAACACCAAAAACCCCCAAATATCACCCAAAAAAACCCCAAACCTCCACCCAAACCTGGCACAGGCGGCTCCGCACCGCCCTGGGGACCCCAAAAATCGGTTCAGGGACCCTAAAAACCCCCAAAAACCACCCCAAAAACCCCCCAAACCACCCCAAAACCCCCCAGGACACAAAAACACCAAAAACCCCCAAATATCGCCCAAAAAACCCCAAATCCCCACCCAAACCCAGCCCAGGCGGCTCCGCACCGCCCTGGGGACCCCGAAATTGGATTCAGGGACCCCAAAAATGGATTCAGGGACCCCAAAAACCCCCAAAACCACCCCAAAAACCCCCTAGGACACAAAAATGCCAAAAAAACCCCAAAAAACCCTAAAAGCCCAGAAAATCCCCCCAAAAAAACCCCAAATCCCCACCCAAACCCGGCACAGGCGGCTCCGCACCGCCCTGGGGACCCCAAAAATCGATTCAGGGACCCCAAAAACCCCCAAAACCACCCCAGAAACCCCCAAAACCACCCCAAAAAGCCCCAAATGAGCCCAAAATCCCCAAAAAATGAAGTCCCCAAAATCGCCCATTTTCGGGTCCCTCTCCCCATTTTTGGGTCCCTTTTCCCATTTTTGGGTCCCTTTCCCATTTTTGGGTCCCTTTTCCCATTTTTGGGTCCCTTTCCCCATTTTTGGGGTCCCTTTTCCCATTTTTCGGGTCCCTCTCCCCATTTTCGGGGTCCCTTTTCCCGTTTTTGGGTTCCCTTTCCCATTTTTGGGCTCCTCTCCCCATTTTTGGGGTCCCTTTCCCCGTTTTCGGGGTCCCTCTCCCCATTTTCGGGGTCCCTCTCCCCATTTTCGGGGTCCCTCTCCCCATTTTTGGGGTCCCTTTCCCCGTTTTCGGGGTCCCTTTTCCCGTTTTTGGGTCCCCTTTCCCATTTTTGGGCTCCTCTCCCCATTTTTGGGGTCCCTCTCCCCATTTTTGGGGTCCCTTTCCCCATTTTCAGGTCCCTCTCCCCATTTTTGGGGTCCCTTTCCCCATTTTTGGGGTCCCTTTCCCCATTTTTGGGGTCCCTTTCCCCGATTTCGGGGTCCCTTTCCCCATTTTTGGGTCCCTTTTCCCATTTTCGGGGTCCCTCTCCCCATTTTCGGGTCCCTCTCCCCATTTTTGGGGTCCCTTTTCCCCATTTTTGGGGTCCCTTTCCCATTTTTGGGGTCCCTTTCCCCGATTTCGGGGTCCCTTTCGCCATTTTTGGGGTCCCTTTTCCCGTTTTTGGGGTCCCTTTCCCATTTTCGGGGTCCCTTTTCCCATTTTTGGGCTCCTCTCCCCATTTTTGGGGTCCCTTTTCCCGTTTTTGGGGTCCCTTTTCCCATTTTTGGGGTCCCTTTCCCATTTTTTGGGGTCCCTTTTCCCATTTTTGGGTCCCTTTCCCATTTTTGGGGTCCCTTTCCCCGATTTCGGGGTCCCTTTCGCCATTTTTGGGGTCCCTTTTCCCGTTTTTGGGGTCCCTTTCCCATTTTCGGGGTCCCTTTTCCCATTTTTGGGCTCCTCTCCCCATTTTTGGGGTCCCTTTCCCCGTTTTTGGGGTCCCCCCTCACCCGAAGGGTCTCTCCTGCCCGGGGGGGGGATCCCGGGGGCCGCTCCAGGAGCTCAGGACCTGCGGGAAGAGGCGGCCCAGGAGGGACCCCCAGCGCACCAGGCGGGCCCCACACCTGGGGGGACAAAAATCCCTCAGAATCCACCCAAAATCACCCAAAATCCACCCAAAATCACCCAAAATTCTACCCCAAAATCCACCCCAAATCCACCCAAAAATCCCCCCAAAATCCCCCCAGGAGGGACCCCCAGCGCACCAGGCGGGCCCCACACCTGGGGGGGGAGAAATCCCTCAGAATCCACCCAAAATCACCCAAAATCCACCCAAAAATCCACCCAAAATCCAACCCAAAATCCACCCAAAAATCCACTCAAAATCACCCAAAAATCCACCCCAAAAATCCCCCCAAAATCCCCCCCAGGAGGGACCCCCAGCGCACCAGGCGGGCCCCACACCTGGGGGGGGAGAAATCCCTCAGAATCCACCCAAAATCACCCAAAATCCACCCAAAAATCCACCCAAAATCCCCCCAGGAGGGACCCCCAGCGCACCAGGCGGGCCCCACACCTGGGGGGACAAAAATCCCTCAGAATCCACCCAAAATCACCCAAAATCCAACCAAAAATCCACCCAAAATCCAACCCAAAATCCACCCAAAATCACCCAAAATTCTACCCCAAAATCCACCCCAAATCCACCCCAAAATCCACCCAAAAATCCACCCAAAATCACCCAAAATCACCCAAAAATCCACCCAAAAATCCACCCAAAAATCCACCCAAAAATCCACCCAAAATCACCCAAATTCTACCCCAAAATCCACCCCAAATCCACCCAAAAATCCCCCCAAAATCCCCCCCAGGAGGGACCCCCAGCGCACCAGGCGGGCCCCACACCTGGGGGGACAAAAATCCCTCAGAATCCACCCAAAATACCCCAAAATCACCCAAAAATCCACCCAAAAATCCAACCAAAAATCCACCCAAAATCACCCAAAATCCACCCAAAAATCCACCCCAAATCCACCCAAAAATCCACCCAAGATCACCCAAAATCACCCAAAATCACCCAAAAATCCACCCAAAAATCCAACCAAAAATCCACCCAAAAATCCACCCAAAAATCCACCCAAAATCACCCAAAATTCTACCCCAAAATCCACCCCAAATCCACCCAAAATCCCCCCAAAATCCCCCCCAGGAGGGACCCCCAGCGCACCAGGCGGGCCCCACACCTGGGGGGACAAAAATCCCTCAGAATCCACCCAAAATCCCCCCAAAATCACCCAAAAATCCACCCAAAATCACCCAAAAATCCACCCAAAAATCCACCCAAAATCACCCAAATTCTACCCCAAAATCCACCCCAAATCCACCCAAAAATCCAACCAAAAATCCCTCAAAATCCACCCAAAATGCCCCAAAATCCACCCAAAATCCACCCAAAATCCAGTCAAAGTCCCCCAAAATTCCACCCCAAAATCCACCCCAAATCCACCCCAAATCCACCCCAAAATCCAACCAAAGTCCCCCAAAATCCCCCCAAAATTCACCCCAAAATGCCCCAAAATTCCACCTGGAACCCCCTGAGCGTCCCCAGTTCCCTCCCAGTCCATCCCAGTCACTCCCAGTGCCTCCCAGTCCCTCCCAGTCCCTCCCAGTGCTCCCAGTCCCTCCCAGTCCCTCCCAGTCCATCCCAGTCCATCCCAGTCCCTCCCAGTCCCTCCCAGTCCCTCCCAGTGCTCCCAGTGCTCCCAGTCTCACGCCAGCACCAGCGCTCCCAGTGCTCCCAGTCCCTCCCAGTGCTCCCAGTCCCTCCCAGTCCCTCCCAGTGCTCCCAGTGCTCCCAGTCTCACGCCAGCACCAGCGCTCCCAGTGCTCCCAGTCCCTCCCAGTGCTCCCAGTGCTCCCAGTCTCACGCCAGCACCAGCGCTCCCAGTGCTCCCAGTCCCTCCCAGTGCTCCCAAGTCCCTCCCAGTGCTCCCAGTCTCACGCCAGCACCAGCGCTCCCAGTCCCTCCCAGTGCTCCCAGTGCTCCCAGTCTCACGCCAGCACCAGCGCTCCCAGTGCTCCCAGTCCCTCCCAGTGCTCCCAAGTCCCTCCCAGTGCTCCCAGTCTCACGCCAGCACCAGCGCTCCCAGTGCCCCCAGTCCCTCCCAGTCCCTCCCAGTGCTCCCAGTGCTCCCAGTCTCATGCCAGCACCAGCGCTCCCAGTGCTCCCAGTCCCTCCCAGTGCTCCCAGTGCTCCCAGTCTCACGCCAGCACCAGCGCTCCCAGTCCCTCCCAGTGCTCCCAGTGCTCCCAGTCTCACGCCAGCACCAGCGCTCCCAGTGCCCCCAGTCCCCTCCCAGTCCCTCCCAGTCCATCCCAGTCCCTCCCAGTTCCCTCCCAGTTCCCTCCCAGTCCCTCCCAGTGCTCCCAGTCCCTCCCAGTCCCTCCCAGTCCCTCCCAGTGCTCCCAGTGCTCCCAGTCTCACGCCAGCACCAGCGCTCCCAGTGCTCCCAGTCCCTCCCAGTCCCTCCCAGTGCTCCCAGTGCTCCCAGTCTCACGCCAGCACCAGCGCTCCCAGTGCCCCCAGTCCCCTCCCAGTCCCTCCCAGTCCATCCCAGTCCCTCCCAGTTCCCTCCCAGTTCCCTCCCAGTCCCTCCCAGTGCTCCCAGTCCCTCCCAGTCCCTCCCAGTCCCTCCCAGTGCTCCCAGTGCTCCCAGTCTCACGCCAGCACCAGCGCTCCCAGTACGTCCAGCACGTCCAGGTGCACCTGGGGCAGCAGCAGCCCCCGGAGGGGCCCCTCCCCGAACCAGCTCTGGGGGGACACCAGTACGGACCAGTATGGACCAGTATGGACCGGTACGGACCAGTATGGACCAGTACGGACCAGTACGGACCAGTACGGACCAGTATAGACCAGTATGAACCAGTATGCATCAGTAGAGACCAGTACAGAGCAGTATGGACCGCTACAGGCCAGTATGGACCAGTATGCATCGGTATGGGCCAGTACGGACCAGTACAGATCAGTACGGACCAGTATGGACCAGTACGGACTGCTACGGACCAGTACAGACCAGTACGGACCAGTATGGGCCAGTATGGACCAGTGTAAACCACTACGGACCGGTACGGACTAGTAAGCACCAGTACAGATCAGTACGAAGCAATACAGACCAGTACGGACCAGTATAGACCAGTATGAACTGGTACGGACCAGTACGTACCAGTACGGACCAGTACAGATCAGTATGAAGCAGGATGAAGCAGTACGAACCAGTATGCACCAGTATAGACCAGTATGAACTGGTACAGACCAGTACGGACCAGTACAGACCAGTACAGACCAGTACAGACCAGTACAGACCACGACCAATATAAACCAGTATGAACCAGTACAGAGCAGTGTGCACCAGTACGGACCACTATAAACTAGTATGGGCCAGTACGGATCGGTATGGACCAGTATGAACTAGTACAGACCAGTACGGACCAGTATGGACTACTATAAACCAGTATGGACCAGTATAAACCAGTACGGACCAGTATGGACCAGTAGGGACCAGTACAGATCAGTACAAAGCAGTACGGACCAGTACAGACCAGTATAGACCAGTATGAACTGGTACGGACCAGTACGGACCAGTACAGATCAGTATGGACCAATATAAACCAGTATAAACCAGTATGGACCAGTACGAACTGGGGATTTTGGGTTTTTTTTTTGAGAGATTTTGGGGGGATTTTTTGGGAGGATTTGGGGGGGGGGGGTTGGGGTTTTTTGGGGTTTTTTTGGGGTTTTTTTGGGTTTTTTTGGGGGTTTTTTTGGGGTTTTGCAGATCTTTTGGGGATTTTTTTGGGAGGATTTTTTGGGAGCATTTTTGGGGTTTTTTGGGATTTTTTAGGGTGTTTTTTGGGTTTTTTTGGGGGGGAATTTTTGGGTTTTTTTTTGTTTTTTGGGGGATTTTTGGGGTTTTTTTGGTTTTTTTTTTTTTGTTTTTTGGGGGGTTTCTTTTGGGGCTTTTTGGGGCTTTTTGGGGCTTTTTGGGGGTTTTTTGGGGGTTTTTTGGGTTTTTTTGGGGGGGTTTTATTTTGGTTTTTTGGTTTTTTTTTTTTGGTTTTTTGGGGGGTTTTGGGGTTTTTTTGGGGTTTTTTTTTGAGTTTGTTGGGGGTATTTTGGGGGGGTTTTTTGGGGTTTTTTGGGTTTTTTTTGGGGGGGGGGTTGGGGTTTTTTTTGGAGTTTTTTGGAGTTTTTGGGGGTTTTTTTGGGGGGGGGGTTTTGGGGTTTCTTTTGGGGGCTTTTTGGAGTTTTTGGAGGTTTTTTTGAGGGGGTTTTGGGGGGTTTTTTTGGGTTTTTTTGGGGTTTTTTGGGTTTTTTTGGGTTTTTTTGGGGGGTTTCTTTTGGGTTTTTTTGGGGTTTTTTTGGGGTTTTTTGGGGTTTTTGGGGTGAGACTCACGAGGTTCTTGGTGGTGACGTTGAGGGCGCGGCAAACGAGGTCCAGAATGTCCTGAACTGGGACGGTCACTGGGGCCACGAAATCCTTACTGGGAACGGGGACAGGGTCACTGGGATGGACTGGGAGGGACTGGGAGGGACTGGGACGGTCACTGGGGCCACGAAATCCTTACTGGGAACGGGGACGGGGTCACTGGGAGGGACTGGGAGCGACTGGGAGGGACTGGGATGAACTGGGACGGTCACTGGGGCCACGAAATCCTTACTGGGAACGGGGACGGGGTCACTGGGAGCGACTGGGAGGGACTGGGAGGGGACTGGGATGAACTGGGATGGTCACTGGGCCACGAAATCCTTACTGGGACCGGGGACAGGGTCACTGGGATGGACTGGGAGGGACTGGGATGAACTGGGACGGTCACTGGGGCCACGAAATCCTTACTGGGAACGGGGACAGGGTCACTGGGAGCAACTGGGAGGGACTGGGAGGGTCTGGGAGAGACTGGGAGGGGACTGGGATGAACTGGGACGGTCACTGGGAGCGACTGGGAGGGACTGGGATGAACTGGGACAGTCACTGGGGCCACGAAATCCTTACTGGGAACGGGGACAGGATCACTGGGAGCGACTGGGAGGGACTGGGACGGTCACTGGGGCCACGAAATCCTTACTGGGACCGGGGACAGGGTCACTGGGAGCGACTGGGAGGGACTGGGAGGGTCACTGGGGCACGAAATCCTTACTGGGAATGGGGACAGGGTCACTGGGAGGGACTGGGAGGGGACTGCGGGTCACTGGGATGAACTGGGAGGGACAGGGAGGGGATTGGGGGTCACTGGGAGGGACTGGGAAGGGACTGGGATGAACTGGGACGGTCACTGGGGCCACAAAATCCTTACTGGGAACGGGGACAGGGTCACTGGGAGCGACTGGGAGGGACTGGGATGAAACTGGGAGGGAACTGGGAGGGACTGGGATGGACTGGGATGAACTGGGATGAACTGGGAGAAACTGGGAGGGGAGAAAGGGGTCACTGGGATGAACTGGGAGGAACTGGGAGGGACTGGGAGGAGTTCTGGGAGCTCCCAGGTGGATTTTGGGGCGAATTTGGGGATTTTGGGGCTCCCGGGGGGGATTTTGGGGTGAATTTGGGGGATTTTGGGGCTCCTGGGGGGGATTTTGAGGTTCCCAGGGTGGATTTTGGGGTGAATTTGGGGGATTTTGGGGCTCCTGGGGGGGATTTTGGGGCGAATTTGGGGGATTTTGGGGCTCCCGGGGGGGATTTTGGGGTGAATTTGGGGGATTTTGGGGCTCCCGGGGGGGATTTTGGGGCGAATTTGGGCCTCCCAGGGTGGATTTTTATGGGGATTTTTGGGTTTTTGGGGTGGATTTCGATGGGGATTTTTGGGTTTTTGGGTTTTTTGGGGTGGATTTCGATGGGGATTTTTGGGTTTTTTGGGGTGGATTTCGATGGGGATTTTTGGGGTTTTGGGTTTTTTGGGGTGGATTTCGATGGGGATTTTTGGGGTTTGGGGTTTTTTGGGGTGGAACCGGAGGTTTTTGGGGCTTTTTGGCACCTGAGGAGCAGCCTGAGCACCCGGCAGAGCCCCGAAAATCGCGAGTGCAGGGTCAGGACCCCCCCGGCGTCGCCGTCCTGGGGGGGGGGCAGCAGCAGCTCCACCCCGGGCCCCTCGTAGGGGAGGGGGTCTGGGGGAGAGACCCCAAAATCAGCCCAAATCCACCCAAAATTCATCCTAAGTTCACCCAAACTCGCCCTGAAATTCAGCCTGAATTCACCGGAAATGAACCCCAAAATTAAGCCGAAATCACCCCAAAATTAACCCGAAATCACCCCAAAATTAACCCGAAATCACCCCAAAATTACCCCCAAACTCATCTGAAATTGGTCCCAAATTCATCCCAAAATTCACCTCAAATCCCCCCCAGGATCCCCCAAATCCCACCCAGGATCCCCCAAATCCCCCCCAGGATCCCCCAAATCCCCTCAGGATCCCCCAAATCCCCCCCAGGATCCCCCAAATCCTCCCAGGATCCCCCAAATCCCCTCAGGATCCCCCAAATCCCCCTCAGGATCCCCCAAATCCCCCCAGGATCCCCCAAATCCTCCCAGGATCCCCCAAATCCCCCTCAGGATCCCCCAAATCCCCCCAGGATCCCCCAAATCCTCCCAGGATCCCCCAAATCCCACCTGAGCCCCTCCAGACCCCCCCAAATCCCCCCCATATGACCCCAAACCCCTCTGGGATCCCCCAAATCCCCCCTAAACCCCCCAAAACAACCCCAAATCCCCCCCAAATCCCTCAAATCGCCCCAAATCCCCCCCAAATGACCCCAAACCCCTCAGGGAACCTCCAAAACCCCTAAACCCCCCCAAAACCCTCCCCAAATCCCCCCCAAATGACCCCAAATCCTTCAGGGACACCCCTAAACAACCCCAAATCCTCCCTAAACCCCTCAGGGACCCTCCTAAACAGCCCCAAATCCCCCCTAAACCCCCCCAAACAACCCCAAATCCCCCCAAATCGCCCCAAATCCCCCCCAAACAACCCCAAATGTCCCCCAAATCCCCCTCAAATCCCCCCAAATGACCCCAAATCCCCCTAAACCCCCCAAAACAACCCCAAATCCCCCCCAAATCCCCCCAAATGACCCCAAATCCCCCTAAACCCCCCAAAACAACCCCAAATCCCCCCCAAATCCCCCCAAATGACCCCAAATCCCCCCTAAACCCCTCAAAACAACCCCAAATCCGCCCTAAACCCCCCAAATCCCCCCCTGAACCCCTCCAAATGACCCCAAATCCCCCCTAAACAACCCCAAATCCCCCCCCAAGCAACCCTAACCCTAACCCAAACCCCCCCAAATGATCCCAAATCCCCCCTAAACCCCTCAGGGACCCCCCAAATCCCCCCCAAATCCCCCCCAGATCCCCCACCTGTCTCGCAGCCCTCGAAGAGCGCCCCGAGCAGCCCGTGCAGCGTGGCCAGCACCCCCCAAATCCCCCCTAAACCCCCCCAAATTCCCCCCAAACAACCCCAAATTCCCCCTAAACCCCCCAAATCACCCCCTGAACCCCTCCAAATGACCCCAAATCCCCCCTAAACCCCCCAAATCCCCCCTAAACAACCCCAAATCCCCCCAAATCCCCCCCAAATCCCCCCCAGATCCCCCACCTGTCTCGCAGCCCTCGAAGAGCGCCCCGAGCAGCCCGTGCAGCGTGGCCAGCACCCCCAAATCCCCCCTAAACCCCCCCAAATCCCCCCCAAATGATCCCAAATCCCCCCTAAACCCCTCAGGGACCCCCCAAATCCCCCCAGATCCCCCCCAGATCCCCCACCTGTCTCGCAGCCCTCGAAGAGCGCCCCGAGCAGCCCGTGCAGCGTGGCCAGCACCCCCCAAATCCCCCCTAAACCCCCCCAAATTCCCCCCAAACAACCCCAAATTCCCCCTAAACCCCCCAAATCACCCCCTGAACCCCTCCAAATGACCCCAAATCCCCCCTAAACCCCCCAAATCCCCCCTAAACAACCCCAAATCCCCCCAAATCCCCCCCAAATCCCCCCCAGATCCCCCACCTGTCTCGCAGCCCTCGAAGAGCGCCCCGAGCAGCCCGTGCAGCGTGGCCAGCACCCCCAAATCCCCCCTAAACCCCCCCAAATCCCCCCCAAATGATCCCAAATCCCCCCAAAACCCCTCAGGGACCCCCCAAATCCCCCCCAGATCCCCCACCTGTCTCGCAGCCCTCGAAGAGCGCCCCGAGCAGCCCGTGCAGCGTGGCCAGCACCCCCCAAATCCCCCCTAAACCCCCCCAAATTCCCCCCAAACAACCCCAAATTCCCCCTAAACCCCCCAAATCACCCCCTGAACCCCTCCAAATGACCCCAAATCCCCCCTAAACCCCCCAAATCCCCCCTAAACAACCCCAAATCCCCCCCAAACCCCTCAGGGACCCCCCAAATCCCCCCCAGATCCCCCACCTGTCTCGCAGCCCTCGAAGAGCGCCCCGAGCAGCCCGTGCAGCGTGGCCAGCACCCCCCAAATCCCCCCTAAACCCCCCCAAATCCCCCCCAAATGATCCCAAACCCCTCAGGGACCCCCCAAATCCCCCCCAAATCCCCCCCAGATCCCCCACCTGTCTCGCAGCCCTCGAAGAGCGCCCCGAGCAGCCCGTGCAGCGTGGCCAGCACCCCCCAAATCCCCCCTAAACCCCCCCAAATCCCCCCCAAATGATCCCAAATCCCCCCTAAACCCCTCAGGGACCCCCCAAATCCCCCCCAGATCCCCCACCTGTCTCGCAGCCCTCGAAGAGCGCCCCGAGCAGCCCGTGCAGCGTGGCCAGCACCCCCCAAATCCCTCCTAAACCCCCCCAAATCCCCCCCAAATGATCCCAAATCCCCCCTAAACCCCCCCAAATGATCCCAAATCCCCCCTAAACCCCTCAGGGACCCCCCAAATCCCCCCCAGATCCCCCACCTGTCTCGCAGCCCTCGAAGAGCGCCCCGAGCAGCCCGTGCAGCGTGGCCAGCACCGCCTGCAGCTGCTGGTGCCAGCACTCCGTGTGCCGCAGCCCCTGCGAGAAGCCCCGGCCCAGCGCCGGCAGCAGCGCGTAGCACTCACAGGCCAGCTGGGGACGGGGGAAAACGGGGTCAGGAGCCCCGAAAATGGGGTCAGAACCCTCAAAAATGGGGTCAGGAGCCCCGAAAACCCCCAGGAACCACCCCAGGAGCCCCAAAATCCTCCAGGAGCTGCCCCAGGAGCCGCGGCCCAGCGCCGGCAGCAGCACAGAGCACTCACAGGCCCGGTGGGGACGGGGGAAAACGGGGTCAGGAGCCCCGAAAATGGGGTCAGGACCCTCAAAAATGGGGTCAGGAGCCCCGAAAATGGGGTCAGAACCCTCAAAAATGGGGTCAGGAGCCCCGAAAACCCCCAGGAACCGCCCCAGGAGCTGCGAAATCCCCCAGGAGCTGCCCCAGGAGCCGCGGCCCAGCGCCGGCAGCAGCACGGAGCACTCACAGGCCAGCTGGGGATGGGGAAAAACGGGGTCAGGAACCCCAAAAATGGGGTCAGGAACCCCAAAAATGGGGTCAGAACCCTCAAAAATGGGGTCGGGACCCCCAAAAATGGGGTCAGGACACCCAAAAACCCCCCAAAAATGAGCTCAGGATCCCCAAAATCCCCCAGGAACCACCCCAGGAGCAGCGGCCCAGCGCCGGCAGCAGCACAGAGCACTCACAGGCCAGCTGGGGACGGGGGAAAATGGGGTCAGGAACCCCAAAAATGGGGTCGGGACCCTCAAAAATGGGGTCAGGACACCCAAAAACCCCCCAAAAATGAGCTCAGGATCCCAAAAATCCCCCAGGAACCGCCCCAGGAGCAGCGGCCCAGCACCGGCAGCAGCGCGGAGCGCCCACAGGCCAGCTGGGGATGGGGGAAAAGGGGATCAGGAACCCCAAAAATGACCCTAAAACCCCCAAATTCTGATTCAGGACCCCCAAAAACCCCCAAAAATGGGGGCAGGACCCCCAAAAATGGGTTCAGGACCCCCAAAATCCCCCAGGAGCCGCAGCCCAGCGCCGGCAGCAGCGCGGAGCACTCACAGGCCAGCTGGGGATGGGGGAAAATGGGGTCAGGAACCCCAAAAACGGGGTCAGGACACCCAAAAATGGGGTCAGGACACCCAAAAACCCCCCAAAAATGGGCTCAGGATCCCCAAAATCCCCCAGGAACCACCCCAGGAGCAGCAGCCCAGCACCGGCAGCAGCGCGGAGCGCCCACAGGCCAGCTGGGGATGGGGGAAAAGGGGATCAGGAACCCCAAAAATGACCCTAAAACCCCCAAATTCTGATTCAGGACCCCCAAAAACCCCCAAAAATGGGGGCAGGAGCCCCAAAAATGGGGTCAGGACCCCCAAAATCCCCCAGGAGCCGCAGCCCAGCGCCGGCAGCAGCGCGGAGCACTCATAGGCCAGCTGGGGGTGGGGAAAAGGGGGTCAGGAACCCCAAAAACGGGGTCAGGAGCCCCAAAAATGGGGTCAGGAACCCCAAAAACGGGGTCAGGACCCCCAAAAATGGGTTTAGGGCCCTGAAAAGGCCCCAGGACCCCCAGAAACGGCTGCAGGAGCCCCAAAAATGCACCAGAAAAAGGCCCCAAACCCCACCCGAAATCCCCCGAAACCGCCCCAAAATCTCCCCCAAAACTTCCCTGGGACACCCAAAACTCCCCGAATCCACCCCAAAAAAACACCCCAAAATCCCCCAAGAACCCCCCTGAGACCCCCCAAAAAACCCCACAAGATCCACCCCAAAATCCTCCAAAACTACCCCAAATCCACCCTGAACCCCCAAAAAAAACCCTCAAATCCCCCCCAAAAACCCCTCAAAATCTCCCAAATCCACCCCAAATTCCCCCAAATCCGCCCCCAAATCCCCCCAAAACCTCCCAAATTCACCCTGAATCCCCAAATCCACCCCAAAAGCCCCAAATCCACCCCAAAATCCCCCCAAATCCACCCTGAATCCCCAAATTCCCCCCAAACCACCCCAAATCCACTCAAAATCCCCCAAATCCCCCCCAAATTCATCCCAAATCCACCCAAAACCCCCAAATCCACCCCAAAATTCACCCAAAATCCCCCCCAAAAACCCAAAATCCCCCCAAAAACTCCAAATCCACCCTGAACCCCCCAAAACCACCCCAAAATCCCCCAAATCTCCCCAAATTCCCCCAAAATTCCCCAAATCCCCCCAATATCAACCCCAAAAACCCCAAATCCACCCCAAAATCCCCCCCAAACCCCCAAAATCCCCCCAAAATTCCCCAAATCCCCCCCAAACCTCACCCGAGACCCCCCAGCACCACCCCAGGACCCCCCAAAAAGCCCCAAAAAGCCCCAAATCGCCCCAAATTTGGGCCCCCCCCCCCCCACCTGCTGCAGCCGCGGGTTCTCGCTGTCGATGCGGGCCAGGAAATGCGCGGCCAACTTGCCCTGGATTTGGGGAGAATTCGGGGGGTTTTGGGATTTTGGGGGGTTTGGGGGGGATTTGGGGAATTTTGGGGGGGTTTGGGGGGGATTTGGGGGTTTTTGTAGTGGATTTTGGGTGGATTTTGGGTGGATTTGGGGGTTTTTGGAGTGGATTTGGGGGGATTTTGGGTGGGTTTTGGGGAGAATTCGGGGGATTTGGGGATTTTGGGGGGTTTGGGGGAATTTTGGGATTTTTTCAGTGGATTTTGAGTGGATTTTGGGTGGATTTTGGCTGGATTTTTAGTCGATTTTGAGTGGATTTGGGGGTTTTTGGAGTGGATTTGGGGAGAATTCGGGGGATTTGGGGATTTTGGGGGATTTGGGGGGGATTTTGGGGGGGTTTGGAGGGAATTTTGGGGGGATTTTGGGGTTTTTGTAGTGGATTTTGAGTGGATTTGGGGGTTTTTGGAGTGGATTTGGGGTGGATTTGGGGAGAATTCGGGGGATTTGGGGATTTTGGGGGATTTGGGGGGGATTTTGGGGGGGGTTGGGGGGAATTTTGGGGGGATTTGGGGGTTTTTGGAGTGGATTTTGGGTGGATTTTAGGTGGATTTGGGGGTTTTTGGAGTGGATTTGGAGCGGATTTGGGGGATTTCGGGGGATTTCGGGACAATTTGGGGGATTTTGGGGGGATTTTGGGGGGATTTGGGGGAATTTTGGGGGGATTTGGGTGAATTTTGGGGATTTGGGGGAGTTTGGGGGATCCTGAGGGGATTTTGGGAGGATTTGAGGGGAATTTTGGGGGGATTGGGGGGATGTTGGGGATTTGGGGGAGTTCGGGAGC
The DNA here is from genome assembly GCF_041296385.1 of Aphelocoma coerulescens. Classification (NCBI taxonomy): domain Eukaryota; kingdom Metazoa; phylum Chordata; class Aves; order Passeriformes; family Corvidae; genus Aphelocoma; species Aphelocoma coerulescens. The sequence continues at coordinate 69,114 of NW_027183727.1, read as the reverse complement.
ATTTTGGGGGGATTTGGGGGGGATTTGGGGGAGTTTGGGGGATTTAGGGAGATTTTGGGGGCGTTTGGGGGGATTTTGGGGGCTCCAAAGGGGATTTTGGGTGGATTTGGGGGCATTTGGGGGGGATTTTGGGGGATTTTGGGGGGATTTTGGGGGGATTTGGGGGATTTTGTGGGGATTTGTGGGGATTCGGGGGGATTTTGGGGGATTTTGGGGGTAAATTTGGGGAATTTTGGGGTGGATTTTGAGTGAATTTTGGGATGCATTTGGGGTGGGTTTTGGGGGAAATTTGGGGAATTTTGGGGTGGATTTGGAGGTGGACTTCGGGGGAAAATTTGGGGAACTTTGGGGCAGAATTTTGAGTGAATTTTGGGATGGATTTGGGGTGGATTTGAGGGTGGATTTTGAGTGGATTTTGGGGAAATTTGGGGGATTTTGGGGTGGATTTTGGGGAAATTTGGGGGATTTTGGGGCGGGATTTTGAGTGAATTTTGGGGGAAATTTGGGGAATTTTGGGGCAGGATTTTGAGTGAATTTTGGGATGGATTTGGGGTGGATTTGGGGGTGGATTTTGGGGGTGGATTTTGGGGGAAACTTGGGGGATTTTGGGGCGGGATTTTGAGTGAATTTTGGGGTGGATTTGGGGTGGGTTTTGGGGTGGATTTTGGGGGAAATTTGGGGGATTTTGGGGTGGATTTAGGGGTGGATTTTGGGGGAAATTCGAGGGATTTTTGGGGTGGATTTTGGGGCGGATTTTGGGGAAATTTGGGGGATTTTGGGGCGGGATTTTGAGTGAGTTTTGGGATGGATTTGGGGGTGGATTTTGGAGGGAAATTTGGGGAATTTTGGGGTGGGATTTTGAGTGAATTTTGGGATGGATTTGGGGTGGGTTTTGGGGGAAATTTGAGGGATTTTGGGGTGGATTTGGGGGTGGATTTGGGGGGAAATTTGGGGAGTTTTGGGGTGGATTTTGAGTGGATTTTGGGGAAATTTGGGGGATTTTGGGGTGGATTTTGGGGAAATTTGGGGGATTTTGGGGCGGGATTTTGAGTGAATTTTGGGGTGGATTTGGGGTGGGTTTTGGGGGAAATTTGAGGGATTTTGGGGTGGATTTGGGGGTGGATTTGGGGGGAAATTTGGGGAGTTTTGGGGTGGATTTTGAGTGGATTTTGGGGAAATTTGGGGGATTTTGGGGCGGGATTTTGAGTGAGTTTTGGGATGGATTTGGGGGTGGATTTTGGGGGAAATTTGGGGGATTTTGGGGCGGGATTTTGAGTGAATTTTGGGGTGGATTTGGGGTGGGTTTTGGGGTGGATTTTGGGGGAAATTTGGGGGATTTTGGGGTGGATTTAGGGGTGGATTTTGGGGGAAATTCGGGGGATTTTGGGGTGGATTTAGGGGTGGATTTTGGGGGAAATTTGGGGGATTTTGGGGCGGGATTTTGAGTGAATTTTGGGATGGATTTGAGGTGGGTTTTGGGGTCGATTTTGGGGGATTTTGGGGTGGATTTTGGGGGAAATTTGGGGGATTTTGGGGTGGATTTTAAGGAAAACTTGGGGAATTTTGGGGTGGGATTTTGAGTGAATTTTGGGATGGATTTGGGGTGGAATTCCCTTGGTTTTGGAGGCTCCTGGGTGGATTCCAGGGAGGATTTTGAGGGGATTTTGGGGGGATTTGGGGGCTGGGGACCCCTCCCCAAATTGCCCCCGGTTTTGGGGGGATTTTGGGGCCCCCCTGGAGGAATTTGGGGAGGGGTCTCACCCTCATGGAGCCGCAGGCGCCGGGGTAGGAGCTGAGGCAGGACTTGATCCCCTCCAGGGTGGACACCTCGCACTGGGGGGGGGGGAGGGGAGGGGAGGGGGTTGGGGACCCCCGAGACCCCTCCCCAAATTCGTGGGGAGCCCCCCCAACCCCCTCCCCAAATGCCCGAGATCCCAAAATTCCCAGAAATGCCCCAAAACCTCCTCGGGACCCCTCCCCAAATTGTCCTGGGGGGGTCTCCTTCAACCCTTTTGAAAGACCCCAGACTCATTTAAAACCCCCCAAAAATGACCTCAGACCCAAAATCGCCCCCAGGCCCATTTAAGCCCCCCAAAACCACCCCCAGACCCATTTCAACCCCCCCAAAATGCCCTCAGACCCATTTAACCCCCCCAAAACACCCCCAGACCCATTTAACCCCCCCAAAACACCCCCAGACCCAAAAAGGCCCCCAGACCCACTTAAACCCCCCAAAAACACCCCCAGACCCATTTCAACCCCCCCAAAAACACCCTCAGACCCATTTAACCCCCCCAAAACACCCCCAGACCCATTTCAACCCCCCAAAAAATGCCCTCAGACCCATTTAAACACCCCAAAAACGCCCCCAGACCCATTTCAACCCCCCAAAACACCCCCAGACCCATTTCAACCCCCCCAAAGTGCCCCAAAAACACCCCCAGACCCATTTAAACCCCCCCAAAAACACCCCCAGACCCATTTCAACCCCCCAAAACACCCCCAGACCCATTTCAACCCCCCCAAAATGCCCCCAAAACACCCCAGACCCATTTAACTCCCCCAAAACACCCCCAGACCCATTTAAACCCCCCCAAAGTGCCCCAAAAACACCCCCAGACCCATTTCAACCCCCCCAAAACACCCCCAGACCCATTTCAACCCCCCCAAAATGCCCCCAAAACACCCCAGACCCATTTAACTCCCCCAAAACACCCCCAGACCCAAAAACACCCCCAGACCCATTTCAAGCCCCCAAAAACACCCTCAGACCCAAAACCACCCCCAGGCCCATTTAAACCCCCCCAAAAAACACCCCCAGACCCAAAAAAGCGCCCAGACCCATTTTAGCCCAATCTAACCCCATTTTAACTTCCTTTACTCCCATTTTTATCCCATTTTTACCCATTTTAACCCCGTTTTTTCCCATTTTTTCTCATTTTAACCTCGTTTTTTCCTGTTTTTTTCCCATTTTTCCCATTTTTGCCCGTTTTTGCCCCATTTCTCCCCCTGGGTACCTCGGGGCGCAGGGCGAGCAGCGAGGTGAGGATTCCTGGGATGTGGTTGGTGCCGATGTCCCACCCCTTTTTACCCATTTTTACCCATTTTTACCCCATTTTAACCCCATTTTTTCCCGCTTTTTTTTCTATTTTTCCCATTTTTGCCCATTTTTGCCCCATTTCTCCCCCCCCTCGGGTACCTCGGGGCGCAGGGCGAGCAGCGAGGTGAGGATTCCTGGGATGTGCTGGGTGCCGATGTCCCACCCCTTTTTACCCATTTTTACCCATTTAAACCCCATTTTTAACCCCATTTTAACCCATTTTAACCCCATTTTTAACCCATTTAAACCCCTTTTTTTTCCCGTTTTTTTACCCGTTTTATCCTCATTTTTACCCTTTTTTTCCCCATTTTAACCCCATTTTTACTCCTTTTTTTCCCATTTTAACTCTGTTTTTTCTCATTTTAACCCCGTTTTTTCCCGGGTTTTTTCCCGTTTTTCCCATTTTTGCCCGTTTTTGCCCCATTTCTCCCACCCCTGGGTACCTCGGGGCGCAGGGCGAGCAGCGAGGTGAGGATGCCCGGGATGTGCTGGGTGCCGATGTCCCGCCCCATTTTTACCCATTTTTACCCATTTTAACCCCGTTTTTACCCCATTTTTTCCCATTTTTTCTCATTTTAACCTCGTTTTTTCCCATTTTTGCCCGTTTTTGCCCCATTTCTCCCACCCCTGGGTACCTCGGGCCGCAGGGCGAGCAGCGAGGTGAGGATGCCCGGGATGTGCTTGGTGCTGATGTCCCGCCCCCTTTTTACCCATTTTTAACCCATTTTAACCCATTTCAACCCATTTTAACCCCATTTTTAACCCATTTTAGCCCCTTTTTAACCCATTTAAACCCCATTTTTTCCCTGTTTTTTACCCCTTTTATCCCCATTTTTACCCCGCTTTTTCCCATTTTAACCCCGTTTTTACTCCATTTTTCCCATTTTAACTCCGTTTTTTCTCATTTTAACCCCGTTTTTTCCCGGTTTTTTTTTCTATTTTTCCCATTTTTGCCCGTTTTTGCCCCATTTCCCCACCCCCGGGTACCTCGGGCCGCAGGGCGAGCAGCGAGGTGAGGATGCCCGGGATGTGCTGGGTGCCGATGTCCCGCCCCCTTTTTACCCATTTTAACCCATTTAAACCCCATTTTTAACCCCATTTTAACCCATTTTAACCCCATTTTTAACCCATTTAAACCCCTTTTTTTTCCCGTTTTTTTACCCGTTTTATCCTCATTTTTACCCTTTTTTTCCCCATTTTAACCCCATTTTTACTCCTTTTTTTCCCATTTTAACTCTGTTTTTTCTCATTTTAACCCCGTTTTTTCCCGGGTTTTTTCCCATTTTTCCCGTTTTTGCCCGTTTTTGCCCCATTTCTCCCACCCCTGGGTACCTCGGGGCGCAGGGCGAGCAGCGAGGTGAGGATGCCCGGGATGTGCTGGGTGCCGATATCCCGCCCCCTTTTTACCCATTTTAACCCATTTTTACCCCATTTTTTCCCGGGTTTTTTCCCGTTTTTCCCATTTTTGCCCGTTTTTGCCCCATTTCCTGAACTCTGGGTACCTCGGGGCGCAGGGCGAGCAGCGAGGTGAGGATGCCCGGGATGTGGTTGGTGCCGATGTCCCGCGCCAGCTCCGGCAGCTGTGCCGAGAACCGCAGCAGCTCCCGCAGCACCGACACCCCCAGCGCCACCGTGGGGGGGGGGGTCCTGCGACTGGGGGGGCCCGGGCAGGGTCAGGACCCCTCCCCAAAATCTGAGATCCCCCTCCCCCACCCCCACCCCCCAAAAAAAACCCCGCTCGAAACGGCCCCGGGAGAGGCCGGGATTGGTGGGAACGGCACCAAAACCGACGGGAAGGAGCCCGGAACGAGCGAGAATCGCCCCAAAAAGGGTTAAAATCGCCCCAAAAATCGTTAAAATCACCCCAAAAATCGTTAAAACCAGGCTGAAATTTGTTAAAACCACCCCAGAAATCATTAAAACCACCCCAAAAATCGTTAAAATCACCCCAAAAATCGTTGAAGTCGCCCCAAAAATCGTTAAAACCACCCCAAAAATCATTAAAACCACCCCAAAAATTGTTAAGGTCACCCCAAAAATCCTTAAAACCATGCCAGTATTTGTTAAAACCAGCCCAGAATTTGTTAAAATCACCCTAGAAATCGTTAAAATCATTCTAAAAATCGTTAAAACCACCCCCAAAATCATTAAAATCACCAAAAAAAGCATTAAGATCCCCTCAAAATTTGTTAAAACCACCCCAAAAATCATTAAAATCACCCCCAAAAATCATTAAAATCACCCCCAAAAATCATTAAAATCACCCCCAAAAATCGTTAGGTGTGTGCCCCAGCTGTGCCCAGGTGTGCCCCAGGTGTGTCCCAGGTGTGCCCAGGTGTGCTCAGGTGTGCCCCAGGTGTGCCCAGGTGTGCCCCAGGTGTGTGCCCAGGTGTGTCCCAGGTGTGCCCAGGTGTGTGCCCAGGTGTGCCCAGGTGTGTCCCAGGTGTGCCCAGGTGTGTGCCCAGGTGTGTGCCCAGGTGTGCCCAGGTGTGCCCAGGTGTGTCCCAGGTGTGCCCCAGGTGTGCCCAGGTGTGTCCCAGGTGTGCCCAGGTGTGTGCCCAGGTGTGTGCCCAGGTGTGCCCAGGTGTGCCCAGGTGTGTCCCAGGTGTGCCCCAGGTGTGCCCAGGTGTGTCCCAGGTGTGCCCAGGTGTGTGCCCAGGTGCCCCCAGCTGTGCCCAGGTGTGTCTGGGTGTGCCCAGGTGTGTCCCAGGTGTGCCCCAGGTGTGCCCCAGGTGTGTCCCCAGGTGTGTCCCAGTTGCCCCCAGGTGTGCCCAGGTGCCCCCAGGTGTGTCCGACCCCCCGAGGTGCCCCCCACGCCCCCCCAGGTGCCCCCCAGGTGCCCCGCAGGTGCCCGCCCCGCTCTCACCTGGAGCAGGTGCTGCAGGAGGCGCAGCCAGCCCAGGCAGTGCTGCTGGAAGGCCTCGCTGGGGCTCTCGGTGACCAGCAGGGACAGCAGGCACAGCCCCTCGAAGCTGCAACGCCATTGGCTGAGACCGGACACGCCCCCTGCCCCGCCCCTCAAAGCTGCAACGCCATTGGCTGAGCCCGGACACGGCCCACGAGCACAGCCCTGCCATTGGCTGAGCCGGGACACGCCACTGGGCACGGCCCTGCCATTGGCTGAGCCCGGACACTCCCCCGGGCATGGCCCTGCCATTGGCTGAGCCGGGACACGCCCCCGGGCACGGCCCTGCCATTGGCTGAGCCCGGACACGCCCCCCCTGCCCCGCCCCTCAAAGCTGCAACGCCATTGGCTGAGCCCGGACACGCCCCCGCCATTGGCTGAGACCGGACACGCCCCCTGCCCCGCCCCTCAAAGCTGCAACGCCATTGGCTGAGCCGGGACACGCCCCCCCCCCCCCCCCCGGGCACGGCCCTGCCATTGGCTGAGCCCGGACACACCCCCCTGCCCCGCCCTGCCATTGGCTGAGCCCGGACACGCCCCCGGGCACGGCCCTGCCATTGGCTGAGCCCGGACACGCCCCCGGGCACGGCCCTGCCATTGGCTGAGCCCGGACACGCCCCCGGGCACGGCCCTGCCATTGGCTGAGCCCGGACACGCCCCCTGCCCCGCCCCTCGAAGCTGCAACGCCATTGGCTGAGCCAGGACACGCCCCCCAGGCATGGCCCTGCCATTGGCTGAGCCCGGACACGCCCCCCCTGCCCCGCCCCTTGAAGCTACAACGCCATTGGCTGAGCCTGGACATGCTCCCCGGGCACGGCCCTGCCATTGGCTGAGCCCGGACACGCCCCCGGGCACGGCCCTGCCATTGGCTGAGCCAGGACACGCCCCCCTGCCCCACCCTACCCCTTGAACCTGCAACGCCATTGGCTGAGCCCGGACACGCCCCTAGACACTGCCCTGCCATTGGCTGAGCCGGGCCCCGCCCCCTGCCCCACCCCTCCAACCTGCAACGCCATTGGCTGAGCCCAGACCCACCCCCCGGGCACTGCCCTGCCATTGGCTGAGCCGGGACACGCCCCCTGCCCCGCCCTGCCATTGGCTGAGCCCGGACACGCCCACCCCACACCCAGCAGCCAATGAGGAGCAAGCCCCACCCCCAAGAGTTAAATATCCAACAACGGCAGCTTTGGATTGGCTGCTGAAAGCCCCGCCCACAACAGCTCAGCCAATCAAGGAGCAGTGAGCTGAAAGAGGCCACGCCCCCTCCTCCTGATTGGCTGTCCTGTCTCCAGGGCTAAAACCCGCCCTGATTGGCTCCTCCCCAGCCAATGGCAGCCCAGCTGAGCCGGAAGAGGCCTCTCATTGGCCGCCGAGTCGGCCCCGCCCCCAGGCCGTGCGTTGATTGGCCGATCGCCCAGCCCCACCCACCCTCAGCGGCAGCCAATGGGGAGGCGGCGGCGGGCGGCCGCCGCCGCGCTCTGATTGGCCGGCGCTGCTGTCACTCACCGCGTCTTCATGGAGCTCAGGCGGGCGCTGGTGATGCCGAGGAGGCCCCCGAGGGCGGCCTGGGGGGACAGGGGGCACCCAGGGGGCACCCAGGGGTCAGGAGGGGTCAGTGGTCAGCAGGAGGCACCCAGGGGGCACCCAGGGGTCACCCAGGGGTCAGGAGGGGTCAGTGGTCAGCAGGGGGCACCCAGGGGTCACCCAGGGGGCACCCAGGGGTCAGGAGGGGTCAGGAGGGGTCAGTGGTCAGCAGGGGGCACCCAGGGGGCACTCAGGGGGCACTCAGGGGGCACCCAGGGGTCAGTGGTCAGCAGGGGTCACACAGGGGGCACCCAGGGGGCACCCAGGGGGCACCCAGGGGGCACTCAGGGGTCACTCAGGGGGCACCCAGGGGTCAGTGGTCAGCAGGGGTCACTCAGGGATCACCCAAGGGGCACTCAGGGGGCACCCAGGGGGCACCCAGGGGTCAGTGGTCAGCAGGGGGCACCCAGGGGTCACTCAGGGGGCACCCAGGGGTCACTCAGGGGGCACCCAGGGGTCAGGAGGGGTCAGTGGTCAGCAGGGGGCACCCAGGGGTCACTCAGGGGGCACCCAGGGGTCAGGAGGGGTCAGTGGTCAGCAGGGGTCACTCAGGGGTCACTCAGGGGGCACCCAGGGGGCACTCAGGGGTCACTCAGGGGTCACCCAGGGGGCACCCAGGGGTCCCTCAGGGGTCCCTCAGGGGTCCCTCAGGGGTCCCTCAGGGGGCACTCATGGGGCACTCAGGGTCAGTGGTCAGCCTGGGGGTGTTTCGATCCCTGAGGTGGATCCCGGATTTTTGGGGTGGTCCCGGTCCCCGAGGGGGGATCCCATTCCCTGAGGGGGATCCCGGTTTTTGGGGGTCCCAGTCCCAATCCCTAAGAGGGATCCCGGTTTTAGGGGGGAGGATTCCGATCCCTGAGGGGAGATCCCATTCCCTGAGGTGGATCCCGGTTTTTGGGGGGGGTCCCGGTCCCGATTCCTGAGGGGGATCCCGGTTTTTGGGGGGTTCCCGATCCCTGAGGGGGGATCCCGGTTTTTGGGGGGGGGGGGGGTCTGATTCCTGAGGGGGATCCCAGTTTTTGGGGGGGGGGTCCTGATCCCTGAGGGGGATCCCATTTTTTGGAGGTCCCGGGCCCGATCCCTGAGGGGGAATCCCGGTTTTTGGGTGCGGTTGGGGGTGATTCGATCCCTAAGAGGGATCCCGGTTTTTTGGGGGGGGATTCCGATCCCTGAGGGGGGATCCCATTCCCTGAGGTGGATCCCGGTTTTTGTGGGGGGGATTCCGATCCCTGAGATGCTGTTTCGATCCCTGAGGGGGATCCCGGTTTTTGGGGAGATCCCGATCCCGATCCCTGAGGTGGATCCCGGTTTTTGGGTGCGGTTGGGGGTGTTTCGATCCCTGAGGGGGATCCCGGTTTTTGGGGAGATCCCGATCCCGATCCCTGAGGTGGATCCCGGTTTTTGGGTGCGGTTGGGGGTGTTTCGGTCCCTGAGGGGGATCCCGGTTTTTGGGGAGGTCCCGATCCCGATCCCTGAGGTGGATCCCGGTTTTTGGGTGCGGTTGGGGGTGTTTCGGTCCCTGAGGGGGATCCCGGTTTTTGGGGAGGTCCCGATCCCGATCCCTGAGGGGGATCCCGGTTTTTGAGGAGATCCCGATCCCGGTCCCTGAGGTGGATCCCGGATTTTGGGTTTTTGGCGGTGTTTCGATCCCTGAGGCGGGGTCGCCATCCCCGAGGCGGCGGTGGGTGGGGGTGGGGGCGCGGTTTCCCCTCAGGCGGTACCTGGGTGCCGGCGCTGTCGCGGAGGCCGCGGACGAGCCCGGGCATCGCCCGGCGGTGCGGGGGCAGCGCCGAGAGCGCCGAGAGCGCCTCGAGCAGCGGCGCGGCCGGAGGGGCCCGCGGGGCCGCCACCGCCGCCATCGCTGCTCCTTCACCGGCGCCGGGCGATGACGTCACAGCGCGGGAAAAACGGGGGCGGGGCCAGCGTGAGGGGAGAGTGGGCGGGGCTTCGGGAGCAGCGCCATAAAAGGGAATCGGGGGCGTGGCCTGGGGAGGAGCGGCTCCATAAAAGGGAATTGGGGGCGTGGCTTAGCGCAGAGAGCGCCGTAAAAGGGAATGAAGGGGCGGGGCCTGAAGGGAAGCGGCACAAAGAGGGGGGAAGCGCGTCCCAAATCGCGCCTCGAGGTCTCCTGCCGCCCCCCCCCACGGCTGAGTCTGAGGGGGATCGAGGGCGCGGTTGCGATGAATGAACTCTCGTAAAGGAGCTGCGCCTGATTTTGAGGCGGTTCCGGGCGGTTTCGCGGCGAATTTGGGGCGATTTAAGCGGTTTCGCGACGCTCAACCGACCCCGGAGGACCCGAAACCACCGAGATTTCCCAGAGCGGCCACGGCGGGAAAGGCGCTGCCACCATCGAGTTCCGCCCAGAGCGTCCCCCTTGGCGGGCGCTTCCCGTCACGTGACGCGGAGCTCCGCGCTGCCATTGGCGGCGGGCACCGGAAGCGCCCCGAGGAGGAGCCGGAAGCGGCGGCGCGGGAAGGCATGGCGGGGTTCGGGGTGGCGAACGAGCGGCTGCGGGCGCTGGAGGAGCTGGAGCGGGAGATCGGCGCCTCCCTGCAGAACGCGGGTGCGCGGGGCCGGAGGGGCGGGAGGGGCCCGGCGGGAGGGGGCGGGGTCCCAGTGGTTTTTTGTGGGGGTGGGGGGCGGTGCGGGGAGGCACTTCCGGTTGCGCGGTGGGCGGGGCTTTCGGTTGCCATGGTGACGGAGGGGCGGGCCTCAGCGGGGTCAGAGGTCACGGGGAGGGGGCCGGGGAGGGGGCAGGGGGTGCCAGGTGTGTCCCAGGTGTGCCCTAGGTACCCCCAGGTGTGCCCAGGTGCCCCCAGGTGTGCCCAGGTGCCCCCAGGTATGTCCCAGGTATGTCCCAGGTGTGCCCAGGTGCCCCCAGGTGTGTCCCAGGTATGTCCCAGGTGTGACCCAGGTGTGCCCAGGTGCGCCCAGGTGTGTCCAGGGGTGCCCCCAGGTGTGCCCCAGGTGTGCCCAGGTGTGACCCAGGTGCCCCCCGGTGTGTCCCAGGTGCCCCAAGGTACCCCCAGGTGTCCCCAGGTGCTCCCAGGTGTGTCCCAGGTGCCCCCAGGTGTGCCCCAGGTGTGACCCAGATACCCCCAGGTACCCCCAGGTGTGCCCCAGGTGCCCCCACAGGTGTGCCCAGGTGCCCCCAGGTGTGCCCCAGGTGTGCCCCAGGTGTGCCCAGGTGCCCCCAGGTGTGACCCAGGTGCCCCCCCAGGGTTGGTGATCCTGGAGCTGTCCAAGGAGAAGCCCCAGGAGCGGCACCTGGACCGCCCGGGCAGGGGGCTGGGTGTGCCCAGGTGTGCCCAGGTGCCCCCAGGTGTGCCCAGGTGTGACCCAGGTGCCCCCCAGGGTTGGTGATCCTGGAGCTGTCCAAGGAGAAGCCCCAGGAGCGGCACCTGGACCGCCAGGCCGCCCAGTTCGGTGCCGCCGTGGCCAAGGTGGAGGCCGAGCTCTCGGCCCAGATCCGCTACCTGACCCAGGTGAGGCCTGCCCGGCCCCCGGGGGGGTTTGGGGGGTCCCGGGGGGGTTTGGGGTGGTCTCAGGTAGGTTTGGGAGGATTTTGGGGGGGTTTGGAGGGGTCCCAGGTGGGTTTTGGGGAGTCTCAGGTGGGTTTGGGGGGTCCCAGGTGGGTTTAGGGGGTCCCAGGTAGGTTTGGGAGGGTCCCAGGTGGGTTTGGGAGGGTTTTGGGGGGGTTTGGGGGGTCCCAGGTGGGTTTTGGGGAGTCTCAGGTGGGTTTGGGAGGGTTTTGGGGGGGTTTGGGGGGGTCCCAGGTGGGTTTGGGGTGGTCTCAGGTGGGTTTGGGAGGATTTTGGGGGAGTTTGGGGGGCTCCCAAGTGGGTTTTGGGGAGTCCCAGGTGGGTTTGGGGAGTCCCAGGTGGGTTTGGGAGGAGTTTGAGGGGGTTTGGGGTGGTCCCAGGTGGGTTTTGGGGAGTCCCAGGTGGGTTTGGGGGGGTCCCAGGTGGGTTTTTGGGGCAGTTTTGGGCGTGTTTTGGGGGTCCCAGGTGGGTTTGGGGGGTGTTTCAAGGGTCCCAGGTGTTTTTGGGGTGTTTTTCGGGGATCCCAGGTGGGTTTTGGGGGTTTTTGGGGGTCCCAGGTGTGTTCTGGGGATGTTTCGGGGATCCCAGGTGTTTTTGGGGTGTCCCAGGTGTGTTCTGGGGGTGTTTCGGGGGTCCCAGGTGTGTTCTGGGGGTGTTTGGGGTGTCCCAGGTGTTTTTGGGGTGTCCCAGGTGTGTTCTGGAGATGTTTCGGGGGTCCCAGGTGTGTTCTGGGGGCGTTTCGGGGGTCCCAGGTGTTTTTGGGGTGTCCCAGGTGTGTTCTGGGGGTGTTTCAGGGGTCCTAGGTGTTTTTGGGGGGTCCCAGGTGTGTTCTGGAGGTGTTTCGGGGGTGCCAGGTGTTTTTGGGGTGTCCCAGGTGTGTTCTGGGGGTGTTTCGGGGGTGCCAGGTGTTTTTGGGGTGTCCCAGGTGTGTTCTGGAGGTGTTTCGGGGTGCCAGGCGTGTCCCTCCCTGCGCAGGTGGCCACGGGCCAGCCCCACGAGGGCTCCAGCTACGCCGCCCGCAAGAGCTGCCAGCTGGCCCTGAACCGGCTGGACTACGCCCGGCGGCGCCTGGGCGAGCTGGGCCGAGCCTGCGAGCTCATGCTGGACCAGTGACCACTGAGGGGGACACTGGGGACACTGGGGACACTGAGGGGACAGTGGGGACAGCGAGGGGACAATGGGGACACTGAGGGGACATTGGGGACACCTGAGAGCACCTGGGGACACTGGGGACACCTGGGGACACCAAGGGGACACCAAGGGGACACTGGGGACACCTGGGGACAGGTGCTGGGCGAGCTGGGCCGAGCCTGCGAGCTCATGCTGGACCAGTGACCACTGACCAGTGAGGGGGACACTGGGGACACTGAGGGGACAGTGGGGACAGCGAGGGGACAATGGGGACACTGAGGGGACACTGGGGACACCTGGGGACAGGTGCTGGGCGAGCTGGCCCGAGCCTGCGAGCTCATGCTGGACCAGTGACCACTGAGGGGGACACTGGGGACACTGGGGACACCGAGGGGACAGTGGGGACAGCGAGGGGACAATGGGGACACTGAGGGGACATTGGGGACAGCGAGGGGACAATGGGGACACTGAGGGGACATTGGGGACACCTGAGAGCACCTGGGGACATTGGGGACACCTGGGGACAGGTGCTGGGCGAGCTGGGCCGAGCCTGCGAGCTCATGCTGGAGCAGTGACCACTGACCAGTGAGGGGGGACACTGGGGACAGTGGGGACACCAAGGGGACACTGGGGACACCTGGGGACAGGTACTGGGCGAGCTGGCCCGAGCCTGCGAGCTCATGCTGGACCAGTGACCAGTGAGGGGGACACTGGGGACACTGGGGACACTGAGGGGACAGTGGGGACAGCGAGGGGACAATGGGGACACTGAGGGGACACTGGGGACACCTGGGGACAGGTGCTGGGCGAGCTGGGCCGAGCCTGCGAGCTCGTGCTGGAGCAGTGACCACTGACCAGTGAGGGGGGACACTGGGGACAGTGGGGACAATGGGGACACCTGGGGACAGGTGCTGGGCGAGCTGGGCCGAGCCTGCGAGCTCGTGCTGGAGCAGTGACCACTGACCAGTGAGGGGGGACAGCGGGGACACTGGGGACACTGGGGACAGTGGGGACAGCGAGGGGACAATGGGGACACTGAGGGGACATTGGGGACACCTGAGAGCACCTGGGGACATTGGGGACACCTGGGGACATCGGGGATACCACAGGGACACCTTGGGGACGCCTGAGAGCAGCTGAGGACATCGGGGACAGCCGGGGACACCTCGGGGACATCGTGGGACACCCCCGGGAGCCTTGGGGACATCGGAGACACCAAGGGGAGACCTGGAGGCATCTCGGGGACACCGTGGGACACCTCGGGACACCCCCATGAGCCTTGGGGACATCGGGGACACCTCGGGGACACTGTGGGACACCCCTGTGAGCCTTGGGGACACCTCGGGGACACCGTGGGACACCCCTGTGAGCCTTTGGGACATCGGAGGCAGCAAGGGGACGCCTCAGGGACATCGTGGGATACCCGTGTGAGTCTTGGGGACATCGTGGGCGACTTTGGGGACATCGTGGGACACCCTGGGGACACCTCGGGGACATCGTGGGACACCCCCGGGAGCCTTGGGGACCTCAGGGACACTTCAGGGACACCGTGGGACACCCCTATGAGCCTTGGGGACACCTCGGGGACACCGTGGGACACCCCTGTGAGCTTTGGGGACATCGTGGGACACCCTGGGACACCTGGGAACACCTCGGGGACACCGTGGAAGACTCCCGTGAGCCTTGGGGACCCCTCAGGGACACCGTGGGACACCCCTGTGAGCCTTGGGGACACCGTGGGACCCCTCAGGGACACCGTGGGACTCCTCGGGGACACCGTGGGACACCCCTGTGAGCTTTGGGGACACCGTGGGATCCCTCGGGGACACCGTGGGACGTTGCTGGGGTGGCCCCGGGACAGGCAAAGCTGGGACAATGGGACTTCACTGGGGCGCGACACCTCGGGGACATCGCTGGAGACGCCCCCCGGAGCTCGGGGACATCGTGGGGACACCCTGGGGACACCCTGGGGACACCCCAGGACAGCCTGGGGACACTGTGGGACACCCTGGGGACACCCCCTGGACCTTGGGGACACCCCAGGGCACCCTGGGGACACCCCCTGGACCTTGGGGACATCGTGGGGACACCCCGGGGACACCCCGGGGACACCCCCTGGACCTTGGGGACACCCTGGGCACCCCGGGGACACCCTGGGGACACCCCAGGACACCCTGGGGACACCCCCTGGACCTTGGGGACACTCTGGGGACACCCCAGGACACCCTGGGGACACCCCCTGGACCTTGGGGACATCGTGGGGCACCCCGGGGACACCCTGGGGACACCCCAGGACAGCCTGGGGACACCCCGGGGACACCCCCTGGACCTTGGGGACACCTCAGGGACACCTCGGGGACACCGTGGGGACACCTCGGGGACACCCCCCCCCTTTGGGGACACCCCCAAATAAAGGGACACCGCGGTGGCCTTCAGACCTCGGCGGGACTCGGAGTTTTGGGGGGTCCTGGGGTAGATTTTGGGGGGTCCCGGGGGGGATTTTGGGGGGTTCTGGGGGGGATTTGGTGGATCCTGATGGATTTTGGGGGGTCCTGGGGTGGATTTTGGGGGGTCCCGGGGGGGATTTTAGGGGGTCCTGATGGATTTTGGGGGGTCCTGGGGTGGATTTTGGGGGTCCTGGGAGGATTTTGGGGGGTTCTGGGGGGGATTTGGTGGATCCTGATGAATTTTGGGGGGTCCTGGGGTGGATTTTGGGGGGTCCCGGAGGGATTTTGGGGGATCCTGGGAGGGGAATTTGGGGGGTCCTGATGGATTTTGGGGGATCCTGGGGGAGGATTTTGGGGGGTCCTGGGGGGATTTTGGGGGTCCTGGGAGGATTTTGGGGGGTCCTGGGGGGATTTGGTGGATCCTGGGCGAGGATTTTGAGGGGTCCTTGGGAGGATTTTGGGGGTCCTGGGGGGGATTTTGGGGGGTCCCGGGGAGGATTTTGTGGTCCTGGGGAGGATTTTGGGGGTCTTGGAGGGATTTTTGGGGGTCCTGGTGAATTTTTGGGGGGTCCCGCGGGGTTTGGGGAGGTCCCAAAAATTCCCCCCTAAAATTTCGGTTTCTGTTTCATTCCCGGGTGGGGCCGCTCGGTGACGTCATCGCGCCGGTGACGTCACCGTGGTTTATTGCTCGGAGCCCCGCCCCCGCTGTGGGCGTGGCTCCCGCCCACGCCTCATTAGCGAGCTGTCAATCACCGCTGGGGGCGTGGCCAAAAGGCCATCAGGTGACGTCATCGGACGGGCTGGGAGGAGTGGGGGAGGGAGGGACCCCCTGGGACCCCCCAAATTCACCTGGGAACCCCCAAATCCGCCCCAAACCGCCCCAAAATTCACCTGGGAGCCCCCAAATCCCCCTCAAAATTCACCTGGGACCCCCGAAATCCCCCCCAAATTCACCTGGGACCTCCTGGGACCCCCCAAATTCACCTGGGACCCCCCAAATCCCCCCAAACCACCCCAAAACCCCCCGATTCTTCCCCAAATCCCCCCAGGACCCCCCCCAAATCCACCCCAAATTCCCTCAAACTCCCCAAATCCCCCCCAAATCTCCCCCAAATCTCCCCCAAACTCTCCAAATCCCCCTTAAATGCCCCCTAAACTCCCTCAAATCCCCACAATCCCCCCAAAATCCCCCCCAAATCCCCCCAAACTCCCACAACTCCCCCCAAAATTTCCCAAATCCCCCCAAACTCCCCAAATCCCCCCCAAATCCCCCCTAAATCGCCCCTAAATGCCCCCTAAACTCCCCAAATCCTCCAAAATCCCCCCCAAACTTCCCCAAATCCCCCCAAACTTCCCCAAATCCCCCCTAAAACTCCCCCAAAATCCCCCCAAACTCCCCAAATTCCCCCTAAATTCCCCCTAAAACTCCACCAAAATCCCCCCAAATCCCCCCCAAACTCCCCAAATCCCCCCTAAATCCCCCAAATCCCCCCAAAACTCCCCCAAAATCCCCCCGAATCCCCCCCAAATCCCCCCAAACTCCCCAAATCCCCCCCAAATTCCCCCTAAACGCCCCCTAAACTCCCCAAATCCCCCCCAAACTCCCCAAATCCCCCCAAATCCCCCCTAAATCCCCCAAAATCCCCCCTAAATCCCCCAAAATCCCCCCAAATCCCCCCAAACTCCCCAAATGCCCCCCAAATCCCCCTAAAACTCCCCCCAAATCCCCCCAAACTCCTTAAATCCCCCCTAAATGCCCCGAAAATCCCCCCTAAATGCCCCCAAATCCCCCCAAAACTCCCCCAAAATCCCCCCTAAATCCCCCTGAACACTCCCAAATCCCCCCTAAATCCCCCCAAGCCCCCCAAATCCCCCAAAATCCCCCCAAAACTCCCCCAAAATCCCCCCAAATCCCCCCAAATCCCCCCAAACTCCCCAAATCCCCCCCAAATTCCCCCTAAACTCCCTCTAAACTCCCCAAATCCCCCCCAAACTCCCCAAATCCCCCCAAATCCCCCCCAAACTCCCCAAATGCCCCCCAAATCCCCCTAAAACTCCCCCCAAATCCCCCCAAACTCCTTAAATCCCCCCAAAATCCCCCCTAAATCCCCCCAAATCCCCCCCAAATCTCCCCCAAACTCCCCAAATCCCCCCCAAATCCCCCCAAATCCCCCCAAATCCCCCTCTCCACCCCGATCCCCCCCCTCCCCTCCCCCCCCGGGTGTGTCCCCGCCCCTCCCCTGCCCTTTGCCCCCCCCCGCCCCTCCCCCCCCCCCCCGTTTATTGTCCCCCTTTGCCCCCGGGGCGGGGCGGGGCGGTGACGTCAGCGATGACGTCACGGGCGCTATTTCCAGGTGCGCTCACCTGGCCCCCCCCCACCCCCGACCCCACCTGGAGGCGCCGCCGGGCCCGGAGGTGACCGCGGGCACCTATGGGGGCTATGGGGGGCTCTGGGGGGCTATGGGGGCACCTATGGGGCACCTGTGGGGGCTATGGGGGGGCTGTGGGGCACCTATGGGGCACCTGTGGGGGCTATGGGGGGGCTGTGGGGCACCTATGGGGGCTGTGGGGGATCTATAGGGGATCTATGGGGGCTATAGGGGGCTATGGGGGGGCTGTGGGGCACCTATGGGGGCTGTGGGGGATCTATAGGGGATCTATGGGGGCTATAGGGGGCTATGGGGGGGCTGTGGGGCACCTATGGGGGCTGTGGGGGATCTATAGGGGATCTATGGGGGCTATAGGGGGCTATGGGGGGGCTGTGGGGCACCTATGGGGGCTGTGGGGGATCTATAGGGGATCTATGGGGGGCTATGGGGCACCTATGGGGGCTGTGGGGGATCTATAGGGGATCTATGGGGGCTATAGGGGGCTATGGGGGGGCTGTGGGGCACCTATGGGGGCTGTAGGGGATCTATGGGGGATCTATGGGGCACCTATGGGGGCTATAGGGGGCTATGGGGGGGCTGTGGGGCACCTATGGGGAGTATGGGGCACCCATGGGGGCTATAGGGGGCTATGGAGCACCTATGGGGGTTACGGGAGGGGCTATGAGGCACCTATGGGGCATCTACGGGGGCTATAGGGCACCTATGGGGGATCTATGGGGGCTATAGGGGAGGCTATGGGGGATCTATGGGGGATCTACGGGGGCTATGGGGCATCTATAGGGGCTATAGGGCAGCCATGGGGGCTATGGGGGGCTATGGAGGAGCTATAGGGGATCTATGGGGGGCTATGGGGCACCTTCGGGGGCTATGGGGCACCTACGGAGGAGCTATAGGGGATCTATGGGGGCTCCAGGGCGCCTATGGGGGCTATGGAGGAGCTATAGGGCACCTATGAGGGATCTATAGGGACTATATGGGGTCTATAGGGGGTTATGGGGCACCTATGAGAGATCTATGGGGGCTATGGGGGGCCTATAGGCGATTTATGGGGGGGCTGTGGGGCACCTATGGGGGATCTATGGGGGATCTATAGGGGCTATGGGGCACCTATGAGGGCTATAGGGGGGCTATGGGAGATCTATAGAGGGCTATAGGGGGGCTCTGGGGGCTACGGGGCACCTATGGAGGATCTATAGGGGATCTACAGGGGGCTATGGGGGTGCTATGGGGGCTATAGGGGGCTATGGGGGAACCTATGGAGCACCTATGGCGGGCTATGGGGCATCTATGGGGCACCTATGGGGACTATGGGGGCTATGGGGCACCTATGGGGGCTATGGGGGGCTGTGAGGGATCTATAGGGGATCTATGGGCGTTCTATAGGGGCTATGGGGGGATCTATGGGAGCTATGGGAGATCTATAGGGCACTCATGGGGGCTATGGGGGGGCTACGGGGCACCTATGGGGGCTATGGGGGATCTGTAGAGAGGCTGTAGGGGATCTATAGGGGCTGTGGGGGATCTATGGAGGCCTATCGGGGCTTATAGGGGGCTATGGGGGATCTATAGAGGATCTATAGGGGATCTATGGGGGTTATAGAGGATCTGTGGGGGCTATGGGGGATCTATAGAGGATCTATAGGGGATCTATGGGGGCTATAGAGGATCTGTGGGGGCTATGGGGGATCTATAGAGGCTGGGAGGGGCTATAGGGGATCTATAGGGGCTGGGAGGGGCTATAGGGGGTTTATAGGGGCTGGGAGGGGCTATAGGAGATCTATAGGGGCTGGGAGGGGCTGTAGGGGACCTATAGGGGCTGGGGAGGGTCCCAGGGCCGTCCATAGGGGCTCCATAGGGGCTCCGGCTGCTCCATAGGGGCTCCGTGTGGTCCCCAAGGCCCCCAGGGCCACCCTTAGGGTCCCCTGGGGGGTTCCATAGGGATCCATAGGGCCCCATAGAGCCCCATAGGGTCCCATAGGGTGCCTATAGGGTGTCTATAGGGTGCCTATGGGGTGTCTATAAGGCCCCACAGGGGGTCTATAGGGTGTCCATAGGGTGTCCATAGGGTGTCTATAGGGTCCCATAGGGTGTCTATAGGGTGCCTATAGGGCCCCATAGGGGCCGGCGCTGCCCGCAGGTGCCCATGGGGTCTCTATAGGGTCTCTATGGGGTGTCTATAAGGTCCCACAGGGTGTCCATAGGGTCCCATAGAGTGTCCATAGGGTGTCTATAGGGTGTCTATAGGGTCCCATAGCGTGTCTATAGGGCCTCTATAGGGTGTCTATAGGGTGTTTATAGGGTCCCACAGGATCTCATAGAGTCTCTATAAGGTCCTATAGGGTGTCTATAGGGTGTCTATAGGGTGTCTATAGGGTGTCTATGGGCCGTCTATAGCATGTCTATAGGGTTTCTATAGGATCCCATAGAGTGTCTATAGGGTGTCTATAGGGTCCCATAGGATCCCATAGGGTGTCTATAGGATCCCATAGGGTCTCTATAGGGTCTCTATAGGGTCTCTCTGTGCCCGCAGGAGCCCGGCCATGGCGCGCGGGGGGCTGCAGCTGCTGGGGCTGGCGCTGCCCATAGGGTCTCTATAGGGTCCCATAGGGTCTCTATAGGGTCTCTATAGGGTCCCTCTGTGCCCACAGGAGCCCGGCCATGGCACAAGGGGGGCTGCAGCTGCTGGGGCTGGCGCTGCCCATAGGGTGTCTATAGGGTCTCTATAGGGTCTCTATAGGGTCTCTATAGGGTCCCTCTGTGCCCGCAGGAGCCCGGCCATGGCACGCGGGGGGCTGCAGCTGCTGGGGCTGGCGCTGCCCATAGGGTCTCTATAGGATCCCATAGGATCCCATAGGGTGTCTATAGGGTGTCTATAGGGTCTCTATAGGGTCCCTCTGTGCCCGCAGGAGCCCGGCCATGGCACGCGGGGGGCTGCAGCTGCTGGGGCTGGCGCTGCCCATAGGGTGCCTATAGGGTGTCTATAGGGTCTCTATAGGATCCCATAGGGTGTCTATAGGGTCTCTATAGGGTCTCTATAGGGTCTCTCTGTGCCCGCAGGAGCCCGGCCATGGCACGCGGGGGGCTGCAGCTGCTGGGGCTGGCGCTGCCCATAGGGTGTCTATAGGATCCCGTAGGATCCCATAGGGTGTCTATAGGGTCTCTATAGGGTCTCTATAGGGTCCCTCTGTGCCCGCAGGAGCCCGGCCATGGCACGCGGGGGGCTGCAGCTGCTGGGGCTGGCGCTGCCCATAGGGTGTCTATAGGATCCCGTAGGATCCCATAGGGTGTCTATAGGGTCTCTATAGGGTCTCTATAGGGTCCCTCTGTGCCCGCAGGAGCCCGGCCATGGCACGCGGGGGGCTGCAGCTGCTGGGGCTGGCGCTGGCCGTGGCCGGCTGGGCCGCGCTGGTGGCGGCGGCGGCGCTGCCGCAGTGGGAGGTGTCGGCCTTGGGCAGCGGCGCCATCATCACCGCCATCGTCACCTGGAAGGGGCTCTGGATGAGCTGCGTCAGCCAGAGCACCGGGCAACTGCAGTGCGAGGCCCACAAGTCCATCCTGGCACTGCCAGGTGACATCCCGGGGGCATCCTGGGGCATGGGGGGCATCCCGGGGCATGGGGGGTGACAGGGACACGGGGGGCACCGGGCAACTGCAGTGCGAGGCCCACAAGTCCATCCTGGCACTGCCAGGTGACATCCCGGGGCATGGGGGGCATCCCGGGGCATGGGGGGTGACAGGGACACGGGGGGCACCGGGCAACTGCAGTGCGAGGCCCACAAGTCCATCCTGGCACTGCCAGGTGACATCCCGGGGGTGACAGGGACATGGGGGATGGCAGGGACACGGGGGGCACCGGGCAACTGCAGTGCGAGGCCCACAAGTCCATCCTGGCACTGCCAGGTGATATCCTGGGGGTGACAGGGACATGGAGGGTGACCGGGCTGACCGGGCTGACTGGGGTGACTGGGACACCAGGGACAGTGTCCCAGTGCCAGCGTCCCTGTCCCCATTCCCATCCCTGTGCCAGTGTCCCTGTCCCCATCCCTGTCCCCATCCCCGTCCCTGTGCCAGTGTCTCAGTCCCCATTCCCAGTCCCTGTCCCCATCCCCGTCCCAGTGCCAGTGTCCCAGTCCCCATCCCAGTCCCCATTCCCAGTCCCCACTCCCAGTCCCTGTCGCCACTCCCAGTCCCCATTCCCATTCCCAGTCCCCACTCCCAGTCCCTGTCCCCATTCCCACCCCTGTTCCCGTCCTGGTGTCCCTGTCCCGGTGTCCCCATCCCCATCCCTGTCCCCATCCCAGTCCCCATTCCCAGTCCCCACTCCCAGTCCCTGTCGCCACTCCCAGTCCCCATCCCCATCCCTGTCCCCATTCCCAGTCCCCACTCCCAGTCCCAGTCCCTGTGCCAGTGTCCCCATCCCCATCCCTGTCCCCATTCCCAGTCCCTGTGCCAGTGTCCCAGTCCCCATTCCCAGTCCCTGTGCCAGTGTCCCAGTCCCCATCCCTGTCTCCATTCCCAGTCCCCACTTCCAGTCCCTGTCCCCATTCCCGTCCCCATTCCCATCCCTGTCCCGGTGCCAGTGTCCCTGTCCCGGTGCCAGTGTCCCCATTCCCACCCCGTCCCCGTTCCCATCCGCATCCCTGTCCCGGTGTCCCAGTGTCCCTGTCCCCATATCCCAGTCCCAGTGTCCCTGTCCGTGTCCCAGTGTCCCCATCCCAGTCCTCATCCCGGTGTCCCTGTCCCTGTCCCTGTCCTGGTGTCCCTGTCCCAGTGTCCCTGTGCCCATTCCAGTCCCGGTGTCCCTGTCCATGTCCCGGTGTCCCCATCCCAATGTCCCCGTCACAGTGTCCCTGTCCCCATCCCAGTGTCCCTGTCCCCATCCCAGTCCCGGTGTCCCTGTCCCCATCCCAGTGTCCCTGTCCCCATCCCGGTGTCCCTGTCCCCGTCCCAGTCCCGGTGTCCCTGTCCCCATCCCAGTGTCCCCGTCCCAGTGTCCCTGTCCCCATCCCAGTGTCCCTGTGCCCATTCCTGTGTCCCTGTCCCCATCCCAGTCCCGGTGTCCCTGTCCCCATCCCAGTGTCCCCATCCCGGTGTCCCTGTCCCCATCCCAGTGTCCCTGTCCCCATCCCGGTGTCCTTGTCCCCATCCCAGTCCCGGTGTCCCTGTCCCCATCCCGGTGTCCCTGTCCCCATCCCAGTCCCGGTGTCCCTGTCCCCATCCCAGTGTCCCCATCCCAGTGTCCCTGTCCCCATCCCAGTGTCCCTGTCCCCATCCCAGTCCCGGTGTCCCTATCCCCATCCCAGTGTCCCTGTCCCCATCCCAATGTCCCCATCCCAGTGTCCCTGTGCCCATTCCTGTCCCGGTGTCCCCGTCCCCTCTGTCCCTGTTTCCCTGTCCCGGTGTCCCCGTCCCTTCTGTCCCCGTCCCGGTGTCCCCTCTGTCCCCATCCCCATTTCCCCATCCTGGTGTCCCCACCCCCGTCCCCGTCCCTGTTTCCCCATCCCCGTTTCCCAGTCCCGGTGTCCCCATCCCCACCCCCATCCCCGTTTCCCCGTCCCGGTGTCCCCATCCCCACCCCCATCCCCGTTTCCCCATCCCAGTGTCCCCATCCCCACCCCATCCCCGTTTCCCCATCCCAGTGTCCCCATCCCCACCCCCATCCCCATTTCCCCATCCCGGTGTCCCCATCCCCTCCCCCATCCCCGTTTCCCCATCCCGGTGTCCCCATCCCCACCCCATCCCTGTTTCCCCATCCCAGTGTCCCCATCCCCACCCCATCCCCGTTTCCCCATCCCAGTGTCCCCATCCCCACCCCATCCCCGTTTCCCAGTCCCGGTGTCCCCATCCCCACCCTGTCCCCGTTTCCCAGTCCCAGTGTCCCCATCCCCACCCCATCCCCATTTCCCCATCCCGGTGTCCCCATCCCCACCCTGTCCCCGTTTCCCCGTCCCGGTGTCCCCATCCCCACCCTGTCCCCATTTCCCCATCCCGGTGTCGCCGTCCCCTCCCCCATCCCCGTTTCCCCGTCCCGGTGTCCCCACCCCCTCCCCCATCCCCGTTTCCCCGTCCCGGTGTCCCCATCCCCACCCCCATCCCCATTTCCCCATCCCGGTGTCCCCATCCCCACCCTGTCCCCGTTTCCCCGTCCCGGTGTCCCCATCCCCACCCCCATCCCCGTTTCCCCATCCCGGTGTCCCCATCCCCACCCCATCCCCGTTTCCCAGTCCCGGTGTCCCCATCCCCACCCTGTCCCCGTTTCCCAGTCCCAGTGTCCCCATCCCCACCCCATCCCCATTTCCCCATCCCGGTGTCCCCATCCCCACCCCCATCCCCGTTTCCCCATCCCGGTGTCCCCATCCCCACCCCCATCCCCATTTCCCCATCCCGGTGTCCCCATCCCCACCCCCATCCCCGTTTCCCAGTCCCGGTGTCGCCGTCCCCTCCCTCCCCTCCCCCCGTCCCCTCCCGGTTTCGGGGCGCGGCCGCGGCCAAAGGGCGCCCGGGGGGGGCCATAAAGGAGCGGCACCAACGGCCACCAACGGCCACCAACGGCCACCAACTGTCACCGAGCGAGTGCCACCGCCCCAGTGCCACCGCCCCAGTGCCACCGCCCCAGTGCCACCCCAGTGCCACCGTCACCAACTGTCACCGAGCGAGTCCCACCGCCCCAGTGCCACCGCCCCAGTGCCACCCCAGTGCCACCGTCACCAACTGTCACCACCGCCCCACCCGGGAGGGCCCCGGGACCCCCAAAATCCGCCCCCGAGACCGCCAAAATCCGCCCTGGGACCCCCGAAATCCATCCCAGGATCCCAAAATCCGCCCCGGGACCCTCAAAATCCGCCCTGGGACCCCTAAAATCTGCCCTGGGACCCCTAAATCCACCCCAGGATCCCAAAATCTGCCCCGGGACCCCTAAAATCCATCCCAGGATCCCAAAATCTGCCCCAGGACCCTCAAAATCTGCCCCGGGACCCCCAAAATCCGCCCCCGAGACGGCCAAAATCCGCCCTGGGACCCCTAAAATCCATCCCAGGATCCCAAAATCTGCCCTGGGACCCCCAAAATCCGCCCCGGGACCCCAAATTCCCCCTGGGACCCATCCAGGACCCCCCAAATCCCCTCCAACTCCCCCCAAATCCCCCCAGGACCCTCTTTAACCCCTTGTTGCCCGCCCAGGTCACCTGCAGACCCCCCAAACCTCCCCAATTCCCCCCCAAAATCCCCCAAATCCCCCCCAAACCCCCTCCAGGACCCTTTTTAACCCCTTGTTGCCCGCCCAGGTCACCTGCAGAGCCCCCAAACCTCCCCAATTCCCCCCCAAAATCCCCCAGATCCCCCCCAAACCCCCCTTTAACCCCTTGTTGCCCCCACTGACCCCCTTTAACCCTTTCATGTCCCCCCCCAAATCCCCCCAAACCCCCTCCAGGCCCCCCTTTAACCCCTTGTTGCCCGCCCAGCTCACCTGCAGACCCCCCAAACCTCCCCAAATCCCCCCCAAAATCCCCCAAATCCCCCCCAAACCCCCTCCAGGACCCTTTTTAACCCCTTGTTGCCCGCCCAGCTCACCTGCAGAGCCCCCAAACCTCCCCAATTCCCCCCCAAAATCCCCCAAATCCCCTCCAGGACCCTTTTTAACCCCTTGTTGCCCGCCCAGCTCACCTGCAGACCCCCC
The DNA here is from genome assembly GCF_041296385.1 of Aphelocoma coerulescens. Lineage (NCBI taxonomy): Eukaryota > Metazoa > Chordata > Aves > Passeriformes > Corvidae > Aphelocoma > Aphelocoma coerulescens. The sequence goes on along the minus strand of NW_027183727.1, from coordinate 44,340 downwards.
AAACCTCCCCAAATCCCCCCCAAAATCCCCCAAATCCCCCCCAAACCCCCCCCAGGACCCTTTTTAACCCCTTGTTGCCCGCCCAGCTCACCTGCAGGCCACGCGGGCGCTCCTGGTGGTCGCGGGGGTCCTGGGCCCGCTGGCGCTGGCCGCGGCCGTGGGGGGCATGAAGTGCACGCGCTGCGGGGGCGACGACCCCCGGAGAAAAGCCTCGGTGGCCGCCGCGGGGGGGGCCCTCTTCATCCTCGCGGGTGAGTGGCACCCCAAAAACCTGCCCTGGACCCCCAAAAACCTCCCTTGGAACCCCAAAAACTCCCCTGGAACCCCAAAAACTCCACTGGACCCCCAAAAACCTGCCCTGGGACCCCAGAAATGGGTTTGGGACTCCCAAAAACCTCCCCTGGGACCCCAAAAACTCCCCTGGAACCCCAAAAACCTGCCCCGGACCACCAAAAACCTGCCCTGGAACCCCAAAAACCTGCCCTGGAACCCCAAAAACCTCCCCTGGCACCCCAAAAACCTCCCCTGGAACCCCAAAAACCTGCCCTGGGACCCCAAAAACTCCACTGGAACCCCAAAAACCTGCCCTGGGACTCCAAAAACCTGCCCTGGACCCCCAAAAACCTGCCCTGGAACCCCAAAAACCTGCCCTGGGACTCCAAAAACTCCACTGGAACCCCAAAAACCTCCCCTGGAACCCCAAAAACCTGCCCTGGAACCCCAAAAACCTGCCCCGGACCACCAAAAACCTGCCCTGGAACCCCAAAAACTCCACTGGAACCCCAAAAACTCCACTGGAACCCCAAAAACCTGCCCTGGGACCCCAAAAACCTGCCCTGGGACCCCAAAAACCTCCCCTGGAACCCTAAAAACTCCACTGGACCCCCAAAAACCTGCCCTGGGACCCCAAAAACTCCCCTGGAACCCCAAAAACCTGCCCTGGGACCCTAAAAACTCCACTGGACCCCCAAAAACCTGCCCTGGGACCCCAAAAACTCCACTGGAACCCCAAAAACCTGCCCCGGACCACCAAAAACCTGCCCTGGAACCCCAAAAACCTCCCTTGGAACCCCAAAAACCTGCCCTGGAACCCCAAAAACCTGCCCTGGGACCCCAAAAACTCCACTGGAACCCCAAAAACCTGCCCTGGGAACCCAAAAACCTGCCCTGGAACCCTAAAAACTCCACTGGAACCCCAAAAACCTGCCCTGGGACTCCAAAAACCTCCCCTGGCACCCCAAAAACTCCCCTGGACCCCCAAAAACCTGCCCTGGAACCCCAAAAACCTGCCCTGGGACCCCAAAAACTCCACTGGAACCCCAAAAACCTGCCCTGGGAACCCAAAAACCTGCCCTGGAACCCTAAAAACTCCACTGGAACCCCAAAAACCTGCCCCGGACCACCAAAAACCTGCCCTGGAACCCCAAAAACTCCACTGGAACCCCAAAAACCTCCCCTGGAACCCCAAAAACCTGCCCCGGACCACCAAAAACCTTCCCTGGGACCCCAAAAACTCCACTGGAACCCCAAAAACCTCCCTTGGAACCCCAAAAACTCCACTGGAACCCCAAAAACCTCCCTTGGAACCCTAAAAACTCCACTGGACCACCAAAAACCTGCCCTGGACCACCAAAAACCTCCCCAGGACCACTAAAAACCTCCCCTGGAACCCCAAAAACTCCCCTGGAACCCCAAAAACTCCACTGGAACCCCAAAAACCTGCCCCGGACCACCAAAAACCTGCCCTGGAACCCCAAAAACCTCCCCTGGCACCCCAAAAACTCCACTGGAACCCCAAAAACTCCACTGGAACCCCAAAAACCTGCCCTGGACCCCCAAAAACCTGCCCTGGGACCCCAAAAACTCCGCTGGAACCCCAAAAACCTCCCTTGGAACCCCAAAAACTCCACTGGAACCCCAAAAACCTGCCCTGGAACCCCAAAAACTCCACTGGAACCCCAAAAACCTGCCCTGGGACCCCAAAAACCTCCCTTGGAACCCCAAAAACTCCCCTGGAACCCCAAAAACCTCCCTTGGAACCCCAAAAACTCCACTGGACCACCAAAAACCTCCCCAGGACCACTAAAAACCTCCCCTGGAACCCCAAAAACTCCCCTGGAACCCCAGAAATGGGTTTGGGACCCCCAAAAACCTCCCTGGGACCACCAAAAATGGGTTTGGGACCCCAAAAACCTCCCCCGGACCGCCAAAAACCTGCCCTGGACCCCCAAAACCCCCCTGGGACCCCCAAAACCTCCCCTGGGACCCCCGTCCCTGCCCCGTTGTTCCATAATCCCCATTTTTTTCCCCAAAATCCCCCATTTTTCCCCAAAACCCCTCATTTTTCCCCTCCCAAAACCTGCATTTTTTCCCCAAATCCCCCTTTTCCCCCCCAAACCCCCATTTTTTCCCAAAATCCCCCTTTTTCACCCCAAACCCCCCATTTTCCCCCCAAAACCCCTCATTTTTTATCCCCAAAATCCCCATTTTTCCCTCCCAACCCCCCTTATTTCTTGTCCCAAAATCCCCATTTTTCACCCCAAACCCCCCATTTTTTCCCCAAATCCCCTTTTCCCCCCCAAAACCCCCATTTTTCCCCCAAAATCCCCATTTTTCCCCCCAAAAACCCCTCATTTTTTTCCCAAAATCCCCATTTTTCCCCCCACACCCCCATTTTTTCCCAAAATCCCTCTTTTTCACCCCAAAACCCCCTCATTTTTTTCCCAAAATCCCCCTTTTTCCCCCAAAAAACCCCCCATTTTTTCCCAAAATCCCCCTTTTTCACCCCAAAACCCCCCATTTTTTCCCCAAATCCCCTTTTCCCCCCCAAAACCCCCATTTTTCCCCCAAAATCCCCATTTTTCCCCCCAAAAACCCCTCATTTTTTTCCCAAAATCCCCCCTTTTCCCCCCCAAAACCCCCCCATTTTTTCCCAAAATCCCCCTTTTTCCCCAAAAAAACCCCCCATTTTTCCCCCAAAATCCCCCTTTTTCACCCCAAACCCCCCATTTTCCCCCAAAACCCCTCATTTTTTATCCCCAAATCCCCATTTTTCCCTCCCAACCCCCCTTATTTCTTGTCCCAAAATCCCCATTTTTCACCCCAAACCCCCCATTTTTTCCCCAAATCCCCTTTTCCCCCCCAAAACCCCCATTTTTCCCCCAAAATCCCCACTTTTCACCCCAAAACCCCCCATTTTTTCCCAAAATCCCCCTTTTTCACCCCAAACCCCCTTATTTCTTGTCCCAAAGTCCCCCTTTTTCACCCCAAACCCCTCATTTTTTCCCCAAATCCCCTTTTCCCCCCCAAAAACCCCCCATTTTTCCCCCAAAATCCCCCTTCCCCCCCCAAAAAACCCCCCATTTTTCCCCGAAACCCCTCATTTTCCCCCCCCAAAATCCCCATTTTTCCCCCCAAAAACCCCTCATTTTTTTCCCAAAATCCCCATTTTTCCCCCCACACCCCCATTTTTTCCCAAAATCCCTCTTTTTCACCCCAAAACCCCCTCATTTTTTTCCCAAAATCCCCATTTTTCCCCCAAAATCCCCCTTCCCCCCCCAAAAAACCCATTTTTCCCCGAAACCCCTCATTTTCCCCCCCCAAAATCCCCATTTTTCCCCCCAAAATCCCCATTTTTCCCCCCAAAAACCCCTCATTTTTTTCCCAAAATCCCCCTTTTTCCCCCAAAAAACCCCCCATTTTTTCCCAAAATCCCCCTTTTTCACCCCAAAACCCCCCATTTTTTCCCCAAATCCCCTTTTCCCCCCCAAAACCCCCATTTTTCCCCCAAAATCCCCACTTTTCACCCCAAAACCCCCCTTTTTTTCCCAAAATCCCCCTTTTTTCCCCCACACCCCCCATTTTTTCCCCAAATCCCCTTTCCCCCCCCAAAAACCCCTCATTTTTTTCCCAAAATCCCCATTTTTCCCCCAAAATCCCCCTTCCCCCCCAAAAAAAACCCCATTTTTCCCCGAAACCCCTCATTTTCCCCTCCCAAAATCCCCATTTTTCCCCCCAAAATCCCCATTTTTCCCCCCAAAAACCCCTCATTTTTTTCCCCAAATCCTCCTTTTTCCCCCCCACACCCCCATTTTTTCCCAAAATCCCCGTTTTTCACCCCAAACCCCCCAGGCCTGCTGGGTCTCGTCGCCTGCTCCTGGTACGGCCACAGGATCGTCACCAACTTCTACGACGCCTCCACGCCCATCAACGCCAAGTGAGCGCCGTTTTGGGGCAAATCCCCGCCTTTTTGGGGCTTTGCGGGGTTTCTGAGGTTTGGGGGATTTTGGGGGATTTTTTGGGGATTTTTTGGGATTTTTTTGGGATTTTTTGGGGATTTTTTTTGGATTTTTTGGGGATTTTTTGGGCGAATTCTGGGGGTTTTTGGACGGGGGGTTTTGAGTTTGAGGGGTGATTTGGGGATTTTTTTGGGGGTTTTGGGATTTTTTTGGGGTTTGGGGATTTTTTGGGATTTTTTGGGATTTTTTGGGATTTTTTGGGGATTTTTTGGGGATTTTTTGGGGATTTTTTTGGGATTTTTTTGGGCGAATTCTGGGGGTTTTTGGACGGGGGTTTTTGAGTTTGAGGGGTGATTTGGGGATTTTTTGGGGGGTTTTGGGATTTTTTGGGGTTTTGGGGATTTTTTGGGATTTTTTGGGATTTTTTTGGGGATTTTTTGGGATTTTTTGGGGATTTTTTGGGATTTTTTGGGGATTTTTTGGGGATTTTTTTGGGATTTTTTTGGGCGAATTCTGGGGGTTTTTGGACGGGGGTTTTTGAGTTTGAGGGGTGATTTGGGGATTTTTTTGGGGGGTTTTGGGATTTTTTGGGGTTTTGGGGATTTTTTTGGATTTTTTGGGATTTTTTGGGATTTTTGCGGATTTTTGGGGATTTTTTGGGGATTTTTTGGGGATATTTCAGGGGATTTTTGGATGGGGGATTTTTAGTTTGAGGGGTGATTTGGGGATTTTTTTGGGGGGTTTTGGGATTTTTTGGGGTTTGGGGATTTTTTGGGATTTTTGCGGATTTTTTGGGGATTTTTTGGGGATTTTTTGGGATTTTTTTGGGCGAATTCTGGGGGTTTTTGGACGGGGGTTTTTGAGTTTGAGGGGTGATTTGGGGATTTTTTGGGGGTTTTGGGATTTTTTGGGGTTTTGGGGATTTTTTGGGATTTTTTGGGGATTTTTTTGGGATTTTTGCGGATTTTTGGGGATTTTTTTGGGATTTTTTGGGGATTTTTTGGGGAGATTTCAGGGGATTTTTGGATGGGGGATTTTTAGTTTGAGGGGTGATTTGGGGATTTTTTGGGGGGTTTTGGGATTTTTTGGGATTTTTGGGGATTTTTTGGGGATTTTTGGGATTTTTGGGGATTTTTTGGGGATTTTTTGGGGCAATTTCAGGGGATTTTTGGATGGGGGTTTTTCACTTCGAGGGGTGATTTTGGGATTTTTTGGGGATTTTTGGGGATTTTTTGGAGGTTTTTTTGGGATTTTTGGGGATTTTTTGGGGCGATTTCAGGGGATTTTTGGATGGGGGTTTTTCACTTGGAGGGGCGATTTTGGGGAGGATTTGGGGGTTTGGGGGATTTTTGGGGATTTTTTGGGGATTTTTTGGGGGATTTTTTGGGGTGATTTCAGGGGATTTTTCCCAGATTTTCGGGGGGATTCGGACGGATTTTGGGGTGGTTTCTGGGGGTTTTTGGATGGGAGTTTTTGGGGAGGATTTGGGATTTTTTGGGGTTTTTTTGGGGCAGTTTCGGGGGATTTTTTCCGGCTGTTCCTGGGCTGGGCGGGGGCGGCTTTGGGCTCAATTTGGGATATTTTGGGTTATTTTAATCGGGTTTTTGGCTATTTTGGGATATTTTAATTGGGATTTCGGTCATTTGGGGCTAATTTGGGCTATTTTGGGTTATTTTTTATCAGGATTTCGGCCACTTTGGGATATTTTGGGGTATTTTTGATCTGGTTTTCAGTCATTCGGGGTTAATTTGGGGTCAATTTTGGGCTATTTTGGGTTATTTTAATCAGGTTTTTGGGCATTTTGGGTTATTTTAATTGGGATTTTGGGCTATTTTGGGCTATTTTTATCGGGGTTTTGGGCATTTTGGGTCAATTTTGGGCTATTTTGGGTTCTTTTAATTGGGATTTTAGGTTATTTTGGGTTATTTTAATCGGGATTTCGGGCATTTTGGGCTATTTTGGGCTATTTTGGGCTATTTTGATCGGGTTTTCAGCCATTCGGGGTTAATTTGGGCTATTTTGGGTTATTTTAATCAGGATTTTGGGTATTTTGGGGCAGATTTCGGGGGTCCCTGACCCCAATCCCCCCCTCAGCTGTTCCTGGGCTGGGTGGGGTCAATTTGGGCTATTTTGGGTTATTTTAATTGGGATTTTGGGCTATTTTGGGCTATTTTGGGTTATTTTAATCGGGATTTTGGGCTATTTTGGGTTATTTTAATCGGGTTTTTGGCTATTTTGGGTTATTTTTATTGGGATTTTGGGCTATTTTGGGTTATTTTGATCGGGATTTCGGGCATTTTGGGTTAATTTTGGGGCAGATTTCGGGGGTCCCTGACCCCACTCCCCCTCCCCAGGTACGAGTTCGGCTCGGCGCTGTTCCTGGGCTGGGCGGGGTCAATTTGGGCTATTTTGGGCTATTTTGGGCTATTTTTATCGGGATTTCAGGCATTTTGGGGCAGATTTCAGGGGTCCCTGACCCCAATCCCCCCCTCAGCTGTTCCTGGGCTGGGCGGGGTCAATTTGGGGTCAATTTGGGCTATTTTGGGTTATTTTAATCGGGATTTTGGCTATTTTGGGATATTTTTATCGGGATTTTGGGCTATTTTGGGCTATTTTGGGATATTTTAATCGGGATTTTGGGCTATTTTGGGTTATTTTAATGGGGATTTCGGGCATTTTGGGTTAATTTTGGGGCAGATTTCGGGGGTCCCTGACCCCAATCCCCTCCTCAGCTGTTCCTGGGCTGGGTGGGGTCAATTTGGGCTATTTTGGGTTATTTTAATCGGGATTTTGGGCTATTTTGGGATATTTTTATCGGGATTTCGGGCATTTTGGGTTAATTTTGGGGCGGATTTCGGGGGTCCCTGACCCCAATCCCCCCCTCAGCTGTTCCTGGGCTGGGCGGGGTCAATTTGGGCTATTTTGGGATATTTTTATCGGGATTTCGGGCATTTTGGGGCGGATTTCGGGGGTCCCTGACCCCACTCCCCCTCCCCAGGTACGAGTTCGGCTCGGCGCTGTTCCTGGGCTGGGCGGGGGCGGCTTTGGGGTCAATTTGGGCTATTTTGGGTTATTTTAATCGGGATTTTGGGCTATTTTGGGCTATTTTGGGCTATTTTTATCGGGATTTCGGGCATTTTGGGTTAATTTTGGGGCAGATTTCGGGGGTCCCTGACCCCACTCCCCCTCCCCAGGTACGAGTTCGGCTCGGCGCTGTTCCTGGGCTGGGCGGGGTCAATTTGGGCTATTTTGGGTTATTTTTATTGGGATTTTGGGCTATTTTGGGCTATTTTGGGTTATTTTAATCGGGTTTTTGGGCTATTTTGGGATATTTTCATCGGGATTTCGGGCATTTTGGGGCGGATTTCGGGGGTCCCTGACCCCGATCCCCCTCCCCAGGTACGAGTTCGGCTCGGCGCTGTTCCTGGGCTGGGCGGGGGCGGCTTTGGGGTCAATTTGGGCTATTTTGGGTTATTTTAATGGGGATTTTGGGCTATTTTGGGATATTTTCATCGGGATTTTGGGCATTTTGGGGCAGATTTCGGGGGTCCCTGACCCCAATCCCCCCCTCAGCTGTTCCTGGGCTGGGCGGGGGCAGCTTTGGGGTCAATTTGGGCCATTTTGGGTTATTTTAATTGGGTTTTTGGCTATTTTGGGTTATTTTAATCGGGATTTTGGGCTATTTTGGGATATTTTTATCGGGATTTCGGGCTATTTTGGGATATTTTTATCGGGATTTCGGGCATTTTGGGGCGGATTTCGGGGGTCCCTGACCCCACTCCCCCTCCCCAGGTACGAGTTCGGCTCGGCGCTGTTCCTGGGCTGGGCGGGGTCAATTTGGGCTATTTTGGGTTATTTTTATTGGGATTTTGGGCTATTTTGGGCTATTTTGGGTTATTTTAATGGGGATTTCGGGCATTTTGGGTTAATTTTGGGGCAGATTTCGGGGGTCCCTGACCCCACTCCCCCTCCCCAGGTACGAGTTCGGCTTGGCGCTGTTCCTGGGCTGGGCGGGGTCAATTTGGGCTATTTTGGGTTATTTTTATTGGGATTTTGGGCTATTTTGGGCTATTTTGGGTTATTTTAATCGGGTTTTTGGGCTATTTTGGGATATTTTTATCGGGATTTCGGGCATTTTGGGGCGGATTTCGGGGGTCCCTGACCCCGATCCCCCTCCCCAGGTACGAGTTCGGCTCGGCGCTGTTCCTGGGCTGGGCGGGGGCGGCTTTGGGGTCAATTTGGGCTATTTTGGGTTATTTTAATGGGGATTTTGGGCTATTTTGGGATATTTTCATCGGGATTTTGGGCATTTTGGGGCAGATTTCGGGGGTCCCTGACCCCAATCCCCCCCTCAGCTGTTCCTGGGCTGGGCGGGGGCGGCTTTGGGGTCAATTTGGGCCATTTTGGGTTATTTTAATTGGGTTTTTGGCTATTTTGGGTTATTTTAATCGGGATTTTGGGCTATTTTGGGATATTTTTATCGGGATTTTGGGCTATTTTGGGATATTTTTATCGGGATTTCGGGCATTTTGGGGCGGATTTCGGGGGTCCCTGACCCCACTCCCCCTCCCCAGGTACGAGTTCGGCTCGGCGCTGTTCCTGGGCTGGGCGGGGGCGGCTTTGGGGTCAATTTGGGGTCAATTTGGGCTATTTTGGGTTATTTTAATCGGGATTTTGGGCTATTTTGGGCTATTTTGGGTTATTTTAATCGGGATTTTGGGCTATTTTGGGTTATTTTAATGGGGATTTCGGGCATTTTGGGTTAATTTTGGGGCAGATTTCGGGGGTCCCTGACCCCAATCCCCCCCTCAGCTGTTCCTGGGCTGGGCGGGGGCGGCTTTGGGGTCAATTTGGGCCATTTTGGGTTATTTTAATCGGGATTTTGGGCTATTTTGGGATATTTTTATCGGGATTTTGGGCTATTTTGGGTTATTTTAATGGGGATTTCGGGCATTTTGGGGCAGATTTCGGGGGTCCCTGACCCCAATCCCCCCCTCAGCTGTTCCTGGGCTGGGCGGGGTCAATTTGGGGTCAATTTGGGCTATTTTGGGTTATTTTAATCGGGATTTTGGCTATTTTGGGATATTTTTATCGGGATTTTGGGCTATTTTGGGCTATTTTGGGATATTTTAATCGGGATTTTGGGCTATTTTGGGTTATTTTAATGGGGATTTCGGGCATTTTGGGTTAATTTTGGGGCAGATTTCGGGGGTCCCTGACCCCAATCCCCTCCTCAGCTGTTCCTGGGCTGGGTGGGGTCAATTTGGGCTATTTTGGGTTATTTTAATCGGGATTTTGGGCTATTTTGGGATATTTTTATCGGGATTTCGGGCATTTTGGGTTAATTTTGGGGCGGATTTCGGGGGTCCCTGACCCCAATCCCCCCCTCAGCTGTTCCTGGGCTGGGCGGGGTCAATTTGGGCTATTTTGGGATATTTTTATCGGGATTTCGGGCATTTTGGGGCGGATTTCGGGGGTCCCTGACCCCACTCCCCCTCCCCAGGTACGAGTTCGGCTCGGCGCTGTTCCTGGGCTGGGCGGGGGCGGCTTTGGGGTCAATTTGGGCTATTTTGGGTTATTTTAATCGGGATTTTGGGCTATTTTGGGCTATTTTGGGCTATTTTTATCGGGATTTCGGGCATTTTGGGTTAATTTTGGGGCAGATTTCGGGGGTCCCTGACCCCACTCCCCCTCCCCAGGTACGAGTTCGGCTCGGCGCTGTTCCTGGGCTGGGCGGGGTCAATTTGGGCTATTTTGGGTTATTTTTATTGGGATTTTGGGCTATTTTGGGCTATTTTGGGTTATTTTAATCGGGTTTTTGGGCTATTTTGGGATATTTTCATCGGGATTTCGGGCATTTTGGGGCGGATTTCGGGGGTCCCTGACCCCGATCCCCCTCCCCAGGTACGAGTTCGGCTCGGCGCTGTTCCTGGGCTGGGCGGGGGCGGCTTTGGGGTCAATTTGGGCTATTTTGGGTTATTTTAATGGGGATTTTGGGCTATTTTGGGATATTTTCATCGGGATTTTGGGCATTTTGGGGCAGATTTCGGGGGTCCCTGACCCCAATCCCCCCCTCAGCTGTTCCTGGGCTGGGCGGGGGCAGCTTTGGGGTCAATTTGGGCCATTTTGGGTTATTTTAATTGGGTTTTTGGCTATTTTGGGTTATTTTAATCGGGATTTTTGGGCTATTTTGGGATATTTTTATCGGGATTTCGGGCTATTTTGGGATATTTTTATCGGGATTTCGGGCATTTTGGGGCGGATTTCGGGGGTCCCTGACCCCACTCCCCCTCCCCAGGTACGAGTTCGGCTCGGCGCTGTTCCTGGGCTGGGCGGGGGCGGCTTTGGGGTCAATTTGGGGTCAATTTGGGCTATTTTGGGTTATTTTAATCGGGATTTTGGGCTATTTTGGGCTATTTTGGGTTATTTTAATCGGGATTTTGGGCTATTTTGGGTTATTTTAATGGGGATTTCGGGCATTTTGGGTTAATTTTGGGGCAGATTTCGGGGGTCCCTGACCCCAATCCCCCCCTCAGCTGTTCCTGGGCTGGGCGGGGTCAATTTGGGCTATTTTGGGTTATTTTAATCGGGATTTTGGGCTATTTTGGGATATTTTTATCGGGATTTTGGGCTATTTTGGGTTATTTTAATGGGGATTTCGGGCATTTTGGGGCAGATTTCGGGGGTCCCTGACCCCACTCCCCCTCCCCAGGTACGAGTTCGGCTTGGCGCTGTTCCTGGGCTGGGCGGGGTCAATTTGGGCTATTTTGGGTTATTTTTATCGGGATTTTGGGCTATTTTGGGCTATTTTGGATATTTTAATCGGGATTTTTGGGCTATTTTGGGTTATTTTAATGGGGATTTCGGGCATTTTGGGTTAATTTTGGGGCAGATTTCGGGGGTCCCTGACCCCAATCCCCCCCTCAGCTGTTCCTGGGCTGGGCGGGGTCAATTTGGGCTATTTTGGGATATTTTTATCGGGATTTCGGGCTATTTTGGGATATTTTTATCGGGATTTCGGGCATTTTGGGGCGGATTTCGGGGGTCCCTGACCCCCACTCCCCCTCCCCAGGTACGAGTTCGGCTCGGCGCTGTTCCTGGGCTGGGCGGGGGCGGCCCTGGCGCTGCTCGGGGGGTCCCTCCTGGCCTCGTCGCGCTGCTCCTGCGGGGGGAGGGGCGCGGCCCCAGCCCGGGGCTACCCCCGCCCCAAGGGCCCCCCCAGCAGCAGCCGCGAGTACGTCTGAGAGACCCCCGCCCCCAATGCGGGACCCCCGCCCCCATTCCGGGACCCCCTCCCCCATTCCGGGAACCCCCGCCCCCCAATTCGGGACCCCCGCCCCCCATTTCAGGACCCCCGCCCCCCATTCCGAGACCCCCGCCCCCATTCCGGGCTCCCCCCTCCCCCATTCCGGGCTCTCCCCTCCCCCATTCCGGGACCCCTGCCCCAATTCCGGACCCCCACCCCCCATTCCGGGACCCCCCTCCCCCATTCCGAGACCCCCTCCCCCATTCCGGGCTCTCCCCTCCCCCATTCCGGGACCCCTGCCCCAATTCCGGGACCCCCACCCCCCCATTCCGGGACCCCCTCCCCCATTCCGAGACCCCCTCCCCCATTCCGGCTCTCCCCTCCCCCATTCCGGGACCCCCTCCCCCATTCCGAGACCCCCTCCCCAATTCCAGACTCTCCCCTCCCCCATTCCAGGACCCCTGCCCCCATTCCGAGCTCTCCCCTCCCCCACACTCAGGGATTTCCCCTCCCCCACCCCGATTTTCGGCGGGGTTTTTTTTCCTTCCCCTCCCCTCCCCCAATTTTGGGGGGAGGGGGGGGGGTTTGTCCCCTCCTCTCCCCTCCCCCCGCCCCTCGCTGGGGCCGGGACCCCCTCCCCAAATTCGGGGGGGTCCCCGCGCGGTTTTGTGCGAGATGGGAATAAAGCGGTGGGGGAGGGGCGCGGGCGAAGTTGCTTTCGGTGATTTTTTTTTTTTTGGGGGTGTTCGGGGTGGAGGGCTCGGCCGGGGACCCCCAAATTCCCATCAGGGAACCCCAAATCCTCCCAGGAACCCCAAAATTCCCATCAGGGAACCCCAAATCTCCTCTAGGAACCCCCAAATCTACCCCTGGGACCCCCAAATTCCCATCAGGGAACCCCAAATCCTCCTGGGAACCCCAAAATCCCATCAGGGAACCCCAAATCCTCCCTGGGAACCCCAAAATCCCATCAGGGAACCCCAAAATCCCCCCAGGAACCCCAAAATTCCCATCAGGGAACCCCAAATCCTCCCAGGGACCCCAAAATTCCCATCAGGGAACCCCAAATCCTCCCAGGAACCCCAAAATTCCCATCAAGGAAGCCCAAAATTCCCCCCGGGACCGCCAAATTCTCATCAGGGACCCCCAAATTCCCATCGGGGACCCCCCAAATCCACCCCTGGGACCCCCAAATTCCCATCAAGGAACCCCAAATCCTCCCTGAGAACCCCAAATTCCATCAGGGAACCCCAAATCCTCCCAGGAACCCCAAAATTCCCATCAAGGAAGCCCAAAATTCCCCCGGGACCGCCAAATTCTCATCAGGGACCCCCAAATTCCCCCTGGGACCCCAAAATTCCCCCCGGGACCCCCAAATTCCCCTCAGGGACCTCCAAATTCCCCCTGAGAACCCCAAATTCCCCTCCAGGACCCTCAAATCCCCTCCAGGGCCCCCCAAATTCGCCCTGAGAACCCCAAATTCCCCTCAGGAATCCCCAAATTCCCCTGAGAACCCCAAATTCCCCTCAGGAATCCCCAAATTCCCCCGGAAGCCCAAATTCCCCTCAGGAACCCCCAAATTCCCCTCAGGAAT
>NW_027183727.1:0-30762 GCF_041296385.1 Aphelocoma coerulescens | reverse complement strand
GCTCCGGCGCCGCCATTGCCGCGCGCGGGAATTCCCTGGAGGGAATTTGGGGGTTCCTGAGGGGAATTTGGGGTTCCAGGGGGAATTTGGGGTTCTCAGGGGAATCTGGGGGGTTCCTGAGGGGAATTTGGGGTTCTCAGGGCGAATTTGGGGTTCTCAGGGGAATTTGGGGGGCCCTGGAGGGAATTTGGGGGTTCCTGAGGGGAATTTGGGCTTCCGGGGGAATTTGGGGATTCCTGAGGGGAATTTGGGGTTCTCAGGGGAATTTGGGGATTCCTGAGGGGAATTTGGGGTTCTCAGGGTGAATTTGGGGTTCTCAGGGCGAATATGGGGGGCCCTGGAGGGGATTTGAGGGTCCTGTGAATCAGGGGGATGGGGAGCAAAAGAATTCGTTTGTCAGGAGCAATGCATCTAGCTTGGTCAGCATACCAGAGCAGGAACAAGAAGATAAGAGACTGCTGATAAAACCAGGGGGAGTCTCAGACAGGCATCCTGCTTCATCCCAAAACTAGCTCAAACCAGTCCCAAAGCTTAAACCCAGGCCAAAGGTATAAAAGAGCATTCCCAGGAGAGAAAGGTGAAAAGTTCAGACGAGGAAGACTCCCTGACTTCATCACAAGACCCCCGAGAGACCCCTACCACAACCACCAAACAACACTGCACAAGCGCTACGCGGATGTAAATGACTTTTGAGTTCACTATAAAACCAAGCGAGGCTGGGCGGGGCTAGGTGATGAATATGTATGAGTTTGTTAGGAAACTTAATGAATATGGAACTTGTAACCCGATAAATACCGAGCTGAAAACAGCTGTAGGCACGCATGATTTTGGAGGAGCGATCCCCCGTGCGTCCCAGCGCTGGAATAAAGCATACCTACTTTACTACTTTTCTAGTAGTGGAGTCCTTTCCTGCCTTTCACCTGGAGGGGAATTTGGGGTTCTCAGGGGGAATTTGGGGGGCCCTGGAGGGGATTTGAGGGTCCTGGAGGGGAATTTGGGGTTCTCAGGGGGAATTTGGAGGTCCCTGAGGGGAATTTGGGGGTCCCGGGGGGAATTTTGGGCTTCCTTGATGGGAATTTTGGGGTCCCTGGGAGGATTTTGGGGTTCCCTGATGGGATTTTGGGGTTCCCAGGGAGGATTTGGGGTTCCCTGATGGAATTTGGGGGTCCCAGGGGTAGATTTGGGGGTTCCTAGAGGAGATTTGGGGTTCCCTGATGGGAATTTTGGGGTTCCTGGGGGGATTTTGGGGTTCCCTGATGGGAATTTGGGGTTCCCAGGGAGGATTTGGGGTTCCCTGATGGGAATTTGGGGGTCCCGGCCGAGCCCTCCACCCCGAACACCCCAAAAAAAAAAAAAATCACCGAAAGCAACTTCGCCCGCGCCCCTCCCCCACCGCTTTATTCCCATCTCGCACAAAACCCGCGGGGACCCCCCCGAATTTGGGGAGGGGGGTCCCGGCCCCAGCGAGGGGCGGGGGGAGGGGAGAGGAGGGGACAAACCCCCCCCCTCCCCCCAAAATTGGGGGAGGGGTGGGGAAGGAAAAAAAACCCCGCCCAAAATCGGGGTGGGGGAGGGGAAATCCCTGAGTGTGGGGGAGGGGAGAGCTCGGAATGGGGGCAGGGGTCCTGGAATGGGGGAGGGGAGAGTCTGGAATTGGGGAGGGGGTCTCGGAATGGGGGCGGGGTCCTGGAATGGGGGAGGGGAGAGTCTGGAATTGGGGAGGGGGTCTCGGAATGGGGGAGGGGGTCCTGGAATGGGGGAGGGGAGAGCCGGAATGGGGGAGGGGGTCCTGGAATGGGGGAGGGGAGAGCCCGGAATGGGGGAGGGGGTCTCGGAATGGGGGAGGGGAGAGCCCGGAATGGGGGAGGGGTTCCCGGAATGGGGGAGGGGGTCCGGAATGGGGGTGGGGGTCCCGAATTGGGGGCGGGGGTCCCGAATTGGGGGCGGGGGTCGCGGAATGGGGGCGGGGGTCGCGGAATGGGGGCGGGGGTCCCGAATTGGGGGAGGGGGGGTCCCGGAATGGGGGCGGGGGTTCCCGGAATGGGGGCGGGGGGTCCCGGAATGGGGGCGGGGGTCTCTCAGACGTACTCGCGGCTGCTGCTGGGGGGGCCCTTGGGGCGGGGGTAGCCCCGGGCTGGGGCCGCGCCCCTCCCCCCGCAGGAGCAGCGCGACGAGGCCAGGAGGGACCCCCCGAGCAGCGCCAGGGCCGCCCCCGCCCAGCCCAGGAACAGCGCCGAGCCGAACTCGTACCTGGGGAGGGGGAGTGGGGTCAGGGACCCCCGAAATCCGCCCCAAAATGCCCGAAATCCCGATAAAAATATCCCAAAATAGCCCAAAATCCCGATTAAAATAACCCAAAATGGCCCAAATTGACCCCGCCCAGCCCAGGAACAGCTGAGGGGGGGATTGGGGTCAGGGACCCCCGAAATCCGCCCCAAAATGCCCGAAATCCCGATAAAAATATCCCAAAATAGCCCAAAATGCCCGAAATCCCGATCAAAATAACCCAAAATAGCCCAAAATCCCAATAAAAATAACCCAAAATAGCCAAAAACCTGATTAAAATAACCCAAAATAGCCCAAAATCCCGATAAAAATAACCCAAAATAACCCAAAATAGCCCAAAATCCCGATTAAAATAACCCAAAATAGCCCAAATTGACCCCAAATTGACCCCACCCAGCCCAGGAACAGCTGAGGGGGGGATTGGGGTCAGGGACCCCCGAAATCTGCCCCAAAATGCCCGAAATCCCAATTAAAATAACCCAAAATAGCCCAAAACCCGATTAAAATAACCCAAAATAGCCCAAACTACCCAAAATCCTGATTAAAATAACCCAAAATAGCCCAAATTAACCCCGAATGGCTGAAAACCCGATCAAAATAGCCCAAAATAGCCCAAAATGCCCGAAATCCCGATTAAAATAACCCAAAATAACCTAAAATCCCAATTAAAAGAACCCAAAATAGCCCAAAATTAACCCAAAATGCCCAAAATCCCGATAAAAATAGCCCAAAATAGCCCAAAATCCCAATTAAAATAACCCAAAATGCCCAAAAACCTGATTAAAATAACCCAAAATAGCCCAAAATTCACCCCAAATTAACCCCGAATGGCTGAAAACCAGATCAAAAATAGCCCAAAATATCCCAAAGTGGCCGAAATCCTGATAAAAAATAACCCAAAATAGCCCAAATTAGCCCCAAATGACCGAAATCCCAATTAAAATATCCCAAAATAGCCCAAAAACCTGATAAAAATACCCCAAAATGGCCCAAAATGGCCCAAAATGACCCCAAATTAACCCCAAATTGAGCCCAAAGCCGCCCCCGCCCAGCCCAGGAACAGCCGGAAAAAATCCCCCGAAACTGCCCCAAAAAAACCCCAAAAAACCCCAAATCCTCCCCAAAAACTCCCATCCAAAAATCCCCAGAAACCGCCCCAAAATCCGTCCGAATCCCCCCGAAAATCTGGGAAAAATCCCCTGAAATCACCCCAAAAAATCCCCAAAAAAATCCCCAAAAAATTCCCCAAAAAATCCCCAAAAAACCCCAAAAAATCCCCAAAAAATTCCCCAAAAAATCCCCAAAAAATCCCAAAAAATCCCCAAACCCCCAAATCCTCCCCAAAATCGCCCCTCCAAGTGAAAAACCCCCATCCAAAAATCCCCTGAAATCGCCCCAAAAAAATCCCAAAAAAACCTCCAAAAAATCCCAAAAAATCCCAAAATCACCCCTCAAACTCAAAAACCCCCATCCAAAAATCCCCTGAAATTGCCCCAAAAAATCCCCAAAAAATCCCCAAAAATCCCAAAAAATCCCAAAAAATCCCCCAAACCCCAAAAAATCCCAAAACCCCCCAAAAATCCCCAAATCACCCCTCAAACTCAAAAACCCCCGTCCAAAACCCCCCAGAATTCGCCCAAAAAAATCCCAAAAAATCCCCAAAAAATCCCCCAAAAATCCGCAAAAATCCCAAAAAATCCCAAAAAATCCCCAAAACCCCAAAAAATCCCCAAACCCCCCAAAAATCCCAAAATCACCCCTCAAACTCAAAAACCCCCGTCCAAAAACCCCCAGAATTCGCCCAAAAAAATCCCAAAAAATCCCCAAAAAATCCCCCAAAAATCCGCAAAAATCCCAAAAAATCCCAAAAAATCCCCAAACCCCAAAAAATCCCAAAACCCCCCAAAAAATCCCCAAATCACCCCTCAAACTCAAAAACCCCCGTCCAAAAACCCCCAGAATTCGCCCAAAAAAATCCCAAAAAATCCCCAAAAAATCCCCAAAAAATCCCAAAAAATCCCAAAAAATCCCCAAAACCCCAAAAAATCCCCAAAACCCCCCAAAAAAATCCCCAAATCACCCCTCAAACTAAAAATCCCCCATCCAAAAATCCCCTGAAATCTCCCCAAAAAATCCCCAAAAAATCCCAAAAAAATCCCCAAAAATCCGCAAAAATCCCAACAAATCCCAAAAAATCCCAAAAAATCCCCAAAACCCCAAAAAATCCCAAACCCCCCAAAAATCCCCAAATCACCCCTCAAACTCAAAAACCCCCGTCCAAAAACCCCCAGAATTCGCCCAAAAAAATCCCCAAAAAATCCCCAAAAAATCCCAAAAAAATCCCAAAAAATCCCAAAAAAAATCCCAAAAAATCCCAAAAAATCCCCAAAACCCCAAAAAAATCCCAAAACCCCCAAAAAATCCCCAAATCACCCCTCAAACTCAAAAACCCCCGTCCAAAAACCCCCAGAATTCGCCCAAAAAAATCCCCAAAAAATCCCCAAAAAATCCCCAAAAAATCCCCAAAAAATCCCAAAAAAATCCCAAAAAATCCCCAAAAATCCCCCAAACCTCAAAAACCCCGCAAAGCCCCAAAAAGGCGGGGATTTGCCCCAAAACGGCGCTCACTTGGCGTTGATGGGCGTGGAGGCGTCGTAGAAGTTGGTGACGATCCTGTGGCCGTACCAGGAGCAGGCGACGAGACCCAGCAGGCCTGGGGGGTTTGGGGTGAAAAACGGGGATTTTGGGAAAAAATGGGGGTTTGGGGGGGAAAAAGGAGGATTTGGGGAAAAAAATGAGGGGTTTTTGGGGGGAAAAATGGGGATTTTGGGGGGAAAAATGGGGATTTTGGGAGGGGAAAATGAGGGGTTTCGGGGAAAAATGGGGTTTTTTTGGGGGGGGGAAGGGGGATTTTGGGGGAAAAATGGGGATTTTGGGAAAAAAATGAGGGGTTTTTGGGGTGAAAAAGAGGGATTTTGGGAAAAAATGGGGGTGTGGGGGGAAAAATGGGGATTTTGGGGGGAAAAAAATGAGGGGTTTTTGGGGGGAAAAATGGGGATTTTGGGAGGGGAAAATGAGGGGTTTCGGGGAAAAATGGGGTTTTTTTGGGGGGGGAAGGGGGATTTTGGGGGAAAAATGGGGATTTTGGGAAAAAAATGAGGGGTTTTTGGGGGGGAAAAGGGGGATTTTGGGAAAAAATGAGGGGGTTTTGGGGTGAAAAAGAGGGATTTTGGGAAAAAAATGGGGGTTGGGAGGGGAAAAATGGGGATTTTGGGACAAGAAATAAGGGGGTTTGGGGTGAAAAAGGGGGATTTTGGGGGAAAAATGGGGGGTTTTGGGGTGAAAAAGAGGGATTTTGGGAAAAAATGGGGGTTTGGGGG
Organism: Aphelocoma coerulescens; assembly: GCF_041296385.1. Classification (NCBI taxonomy): domain Eukaryota; kingdom Metazoa; phylum Chordata; class Aves; order Passeriformes; family Corvidae; genus Aphelocoma; species Aphelocoma coerulescens. The sequence continues at coordinate 25,096 of NW_027183727.1, read as the reverse complement.
GAAAAAGGAGGATTTTGGGAAAAAAATGAGGGGTTTTTGGGGGGAAAAATGGGGATTTTGGGAGGGGAAAATGAGGGGTTTCGGGGAAAAATGGGGTTTTTGGGGGGGGAAGGGGGATTTTGGGGGAAAAATGGGGATATTGGGAAAAAAATGAGGGGTTTTTGGGGGGGAAAAGAGGGATTTTGGGAAAAAATGGGGGTGTGGGGGGAAAAATGGGGATTTTGGGAAAAAAATGAGGGGTTTTTGGGGGGAAAAATGGGGATTTTGGGAGGGGAAAATGAGGGGTTTCGGGGAAAAATGGGGTTTTTTTTGGGGGGGAAGGGGGATTTTGGGGGAAAAATGGGGATTTTGGGAAAAAAATGAGGGGTTTTTGGGGGGGAAAAGGGGGATTTTGGGAAAAAATGGGGGTGTGGGGGGAAAAATGGGGATTTTGGGAAAAAAATGAGGGGTTTTTGGGGGGAAAAATGGGGATTTTGGGAGGGGAAAATGAGGGGTTTCGGGGAAAAATGGGGGTTTTTTTGGGGGGGAAGGGGGATTTTGGGGGAAAAATGGGGATTTTGGGAAAAAAATGAGGGGTTTTTGGGGGGGAAAAGGGGGATTTTGGGAAAAAATGAGGGGGTTTTGGGGTGAAAAAGAGGGATTTTGGGAAAAAAATGGGGGTTGGGAGGGGAAAAATGGGGATTTTGGGACAAGAAATAAGGGGGTTTGGGGTGAAAAAGGGGGATTTTGGGGGAAAAATGGGGGGTTTTGGGGTGAAAAAGGGGGATTTTGGGAAAAAATGGGGGGTTTGGGGTGAAAAAGGGGGATTTTGGGAAAAAATGGGGGTTTGGGGGGGAAAAAGGAGGATTTGGGGAAAAAAATGAGGGGTTTTTGGGGGGAAAAATGGGGATTTTGGGGGGAAAAATGGGGATTTTGGGAGGGGAAAATGAGGGGTTTCGGGGAAAAATGGGTTTTTTTTGGGGGGGGAAGGGGGATTTTGGGGGAAAAATGGGGATTTTGGGAGAAAAATGAGGGGTTTTTGGGGGGGAAAAGGGGATTTGGGGAAAAAATGGGGGGTTTGGGGTGAAAAAGGGGGATTTTGGGAAAAAAAGGGGGGTTTTGGGGTGAAAAGTGGGGATTTTGGGGGAAAAATGGGGGTTTTGGGGGGGAAAAGGGGATTTGGGGAAAAAAAGGGGGGTTTTGGGGTGAAAAAGGGGGATTTTGGGAAAAAATGGGGGGTTTTTGGGGGGAAAAAGGGGGATTTTGGGAAAAAAATGAGGGTTTTTTGGGGGGGAAAAGGGGATTTGGGGAAAAAATGGGGGGTTGGGGGTGAAAAAGGGGGATTTTGGGAAAAAAAGGGGGGTTTTGGGGTGAAAAAGGGGGATTTTGGGACAAGAAATAAGGGGGTTTGGGGTGAAAAAGGGGGATTTTGGGAAAAAATGGGGGGTTTTGGGGTGAAAAGTGGGGATTTTGGGGGAAAAATGGGGGGTTTGGGGTGAAAAAGGGGGATTTTGGGAAAAAATGGGGGGGTTTGGGGTGAAAAATGGGGATTTTGGGACAAGAAATAAGGGGGGTTGGGAGGGAAAAATGGGGATTTTGGGGATAAAAAATGAGGGGTTTTGGGGGAAAATGGGGGGTTTGGGGTGAAAAAGGGGGATTTTGGGAAAAAATGGGGGTTTGGGGGGGAAAAGGGGGATTTGGGGAAAAAATGCAGGTTTTGGGAGGGGAAAAATGAGGGGTTTTGGGGAAAAATGGAGGATTTGGGGAAAATAATGGGGATTATGGGACAACGGGGCAGGGACGGGGGTCCCAGGGGAGGTTTTGGGGGTCCCAGGGGGGTTTTTGGGGTCCAGGGCAGGTTTTTGGCGGTCCGGGGGAGGTTTTTGGGGTCCCAAACCCATTTCTGGGGTTCCAGTGGAGTTTTTGGGGTTCCAGGGGAGTTTTTGGGGTGCCAGGGCAGGTTCTTGGGGCTCCCAGGGAGGTTTTTAGGGTTCCAGGGCAGGTTTTTGGTGGTCTGGGGCAGGTTTTTGGGGTGCCAGGGGAGGTTTTTGGGGTGCCAGGGCAGGTTTTTGGGGTGCCAGGGCAGGTTTTTGGGGTGCCAGGGGAGGTTTTTGGGGTGCCAGGGGAGGTTTTTGGGGTTCCAGGGCAGGTTTTTGGGGTGCCAGGGGAGGTTTTTGGGGTGCCAGGGCAGGTTTTTGGTGGTCCGGGGCAGGTTTTTGGGGTTCCAGGGGAGTTTTTGGGGTCCCAGGGGAGGTTTTTGGGAGTCCCAAACCCATTTCTGGGGTCCCAGGGCAGGTTTTTGGGGGTCCAGTGGAGTTTTTGGGGTTCCAGGGGAGTTTTTGGGGTTCCAAGGGAGGTTTTTGGGGTTCCAGGGCAGGTTTTTGGGGGTCCAGGGGAGTTTTTGGGGTGCCAGGGGAGGTTTTTGGAGTCCCAGGGCAGGTTTTTGGGGTTCCAGTGGAGTTTTTAGGGTTCCAGGGCAGGTTTTTGGGTTCCCAGGGCAGGTTTTTGGGGTTCCAGTGGAGTTTTTGGGGTTCCAAGGGCAGGTTTTTGGGGTTCCAGGGCAGGTTTTTGGGGTTCCAGGGGAGGTTTTTGGGGTTCCAGTGGAGTTTTTGGAGTCCCAGGGCAGGTTTTTGGGGTTCCAGGGCAGGTTTTTGGGGTTCCAGTGGAGTTTTTGGGGTTCCAGGGCAGGTTTTTGGGGTGCCACTCACCCGCGAGGATGAAGAGGGCCCCCCCCGCGGCGGCCACCGAGGCTTTTCTCCGGGGGTCGTCGCCCCCGCAGCGCGTGCACTTCATGCCCCCCACGGCCGCGGCCAGCGCCAGCGGGCCCAGGACCCCCGCGACCACCAGGAGCGCCCGCGTGGCCTGCAGGTGAGCTGGGCGGGCAACAAGGGGTTAAAAAGGGTCCTGGAGGGGGTTTGGGGGGGATTTGGGGGATTTTGGGGGGGATTTGGGGAGGTTTGGGGGGTCTGCAGGTGAGCTGGGCGGGCAACAAGGGGTTAAAAAGGGTCCTGGAGGGGGTTTGGGGGGGATTTGGGGGATTTTGGGGGGGATTTGGGGAGGTTTGGGGGGTCTGCAGGTGAGCTGGGCGGGCAACAAGGGGTTAAAGGGGGGCCTGGAGGGGGTTTGGGGGGATTTGGGGGGGGACATGAAAGGGTTAAAGGGGGTCAGTGGGGGCAACAAGGGGTTAAAGGGGGGTTTGGGGGGGATTTGGGGAATTTTGGGGGGGATTTGGGGAGGTTTGGGGGGTCTGCAGGTGACCTGGGTGGGCAATAAGGGGTTAAAGAGGGTCCTGGGGGGATTTGGGGGGGGTTGGAGGGGATTTGGGGGGTCCTGGATGGGTCCCAGGGGGAATTTGGGGTCCCGGGGCGGATTTTGGGGGTCCCAGGGCAGATTTTGGGATCCTGGGATGGATTTTAGGGGTCCCAGGGCGGATTTTGGCCGTCTCGGGGGCGGATTTTGGGGGTCCCGGGGCAGATTTTGGGATCCTGGGGTGGATTTAGGGGTCCCGGGGCAGATTTTGGGGTCCAGGGGTGGATTTTGAGGGTCCCAGGGCAGATTTTAAGGGTCCCTGGGCGGATTTTGGGATCCTGGGGTGGATTCTGGGGGTCCCAGGGCGGATTTTGGGCGTCCCGGGGCAGATTTTGGGGGTCTCGGGGCAGATTTTGGGATCCTGGGGTGGATTTAGGGGTCCCGGGGCAGATTTTGGGGGTCTTGGGGTTGATTTTGGGGGTCCCGGGGTGGATTTTGAGGGTCCCGAGGCAGATTTTAGGGGTCCTGGGGTGGATTTTGGGGGTCCCGGGGCCCTCCCGGGTGGGGCGGTGGTGACAGTTGGTGACGGTGGCACTGGGGTGGTGGCACTGGGGCGGCACTGGGGTGGTTGCACTGGGGTGGTGGTGACAGTTGGTGACGGTGGCACTGGGGTGGCACTGGGGCGGTGGCACTGGGGTGGTGGCACTGGGGTGGCACTGGGGCGGTGGCACTGGGGTGGCACTGGGGTGGTGGCACTGGGGCGGTGGCACTGGGGCGGTGGCACTCGCTCGGTGACAGTTGGTGGCCGTTGGTGGCCGTTGGTGGCCGTTGGTGCCGCTCCTTTATGGCCCCCCCCGGGCGCCCTTTGGCCGCGGCCGCGCCCCGAAACCGGGAGGGGACGGGGGGAGGGGAGGGAGGGGACGGCGACACCGGGACTGGGAAACGGGGATGGGGGAGGGGATGGGGACACCGGGACTGGGAAACGGGGATGGGGGTGGGGATGGGGACACCGGGATGGGGAAACGGGGATGGGGGTGGGGATGGGGACGCCGGGACGGGGAAACGGGGATGGGGGTGGGGATGGGGACACCGGGATGGGGAAATGGGGATGGGGGTGGGGATGGGGACACCGGGACTGGGAAACGGGGATGGGGACAGAGGGGACACCGGGACGGGGAAACGGGGATGGGGGTGGGGATGGGGACACCGGGATGGGGAAACGGGGATGGGGGTGGGGATGGGGACATCGGGACTGGGAAACGGGGATGGGGGTGGGGATGGGGACACCGGGACGGGGAAACGGGGATGGGGGTGGGGATGGGGACATCGGGACTGGGAAACGGGGATGGGGGTGGGGATGGGGACACCGGGACGGGGAAACGGGGATGGGGGTGGGGATGGGGACACCGGGACTGGGAAACGGGGACAGGGTGGGGATGGGGACACCGGGACGGGGAAACGGGGATGGGGGTGGGGATGGGGACATCGGGACAGGGAAACGGGGATGGGGACAGAGGGGACACCGGGACGGGGAAACGGGGACAGGGTGGGGATGGGGACATCGGGATGGGGAAATGGGGATGGGGGTGGGGATGGGGACACCGGGATGGGGACAGAGGGGACGGGGACACCGGGACAGGGAAATGGGGACAGAGGGGACGGGGACAGAGGGGACGGGGACACCGGGACAGGAATGGGCACAGGGACACCGGGATGGGGACACTGGGATGGGGACAGGGACACCGGGACTGGGATGGGGACAGGGACACAGGAATGGGCACAGGGACACTGGGATGGGGACAGGGACACTGGGACGGGGACACTGGGATGGGGACAGGGACACCGGGACTGGGATGGGGACAGGGACACTGGGATGGGGACAGGGACACCGGGATGGGGACAGGGACACCGGGACTGGGATGGGGACAGGGACACTGGGATGGGGACAGGGACACCGGGATGGGGACAGGGACACCGGGACTGGGATGGGGACAGGGACACTGGGACGGGGACACCAGGACAGGGACAGGGACAGGGACACCGGGATGAGGACTGGGATGGGGACACTGGGACACGGACAGGGACACTGGGACTGGGATACGGGGACAGGGACACTGGGACACCGGGACAGGGATGCGGATGGGAACGGGGACGGGGTGGGAATGGGGACACTGGCACCGGGACAGGGATGGGAATGGGGACGGGAATGGGGACAGGGACTGGAAGTGGGGACTGGGAATGGAGACAGGGATGGGGACTGGGACACTGGCACAGGGACTGGGAATGGGGACAGGGATGGGGATGGGGACACTGGCACAGGGACTGGGACTGGGAGTGGGGACTGGGAATGGGGACAGGGATGGGGACTGGGACACCGGGACAGGGACACCAGGACGGGAACAGGGGTGGGAATGGCGACAGGGACTGGGAGTGGGGACTGGGAATGGGGACTGGGAGTGGCGACAGGGACTGGGAGTGGGGACTGGGAATGGGAGTGGGGACTGGGAATGGAGACTGGGATGGGGACAGGGACACTGGCACAGGGACTGGGAATGGGGACTGGGACATTGGCACTGGGACACCGTCCCTGCTGTCCCAGTCACCCCAGTCACCCTCCATGTCCCTGTCACCCCCGGGATGTCACCTGGCAGTGCCAGGATGGACTTGTGGGCCTCGCACTGCAGTTGCCCGGTGCCCCCCGTGTCCCTGTCACCCCCCGTGTCCCTGTCACCCCCCATGCCCCGGGATATCACCTGGCAGTGCCAGGATGGACTTGTGGGCCTCGCACTGCAGTTGCCCGGTGCTCTGGCTGTGCCCGGTGCCCCCCGTGTCCCCGGTGCCCCCCGTGTCCCTGTCACCCCCCATGCCCCGGGATGCCCCCCATGCCCCGGGATGTCACCTGGCAGTGCCAGGATGGACTTGTGGGCCTCGCACTGCAGTTGCCCGGTGCTCTGGCTGTGCCCCCCGTGTCCCTGTCACCCCCCATGCCCCTGGGATGCCCCCCATGCCCTGGGATGCCCTGGGATGTCACCTGGCAGTGCCAGGACGGACTTGTGGGCCTCGCACTGCAGTTGCCCGGTGCTCTGGCTGTGCCCAGTGCCCCCCCCTGTCCCCGGTGCCCCCCATGTCCCTGTCACCCCCGGGATGTCACCTGGCAGTGCCAGGACGGACTTGTGGGCCTCGCACTGCAGTTGCCCGGTGCTCTGGCTGTGCCCAGTGCCCCCCCTGTCCCCGGTGCCCCCCATGTCCCTGTCACCCCCGGGATGTCACCTGGCAGTGCCAGGATGGACTTGTGGGCCTCGCACTGCAGTTGCCCGGTGCCCCCCGTGTCCCTGTCACCCCCCGTGTCCCTGTCACCCCCCATGCCCCCAGTGTCACCTGGCAGTGCCAGGATGGACTTGTGGGCCTCGCACTGCAGTTGCCCGGTGCTCTGGCTGTGCCCGGTGCCCCCCGTGTCCCTGTCACCCCCCATGCCCCGGGATGCCCCCCATGCCCCAGGATGCCCCTGGGATATCACCTGGCAGTGCCAGGATGGACTTGTGGGCCTCGCACTGCAGTTGCCCGGTGCTCTGGCTGACGCAGCTCATCCAGAGCCCCTTCCAGGTGACGATGGTGGTGATGATGGCGCCGCTGCCCAAGGCCGACACCTCCCACTGCGGCAGCGCCGCCGCCGCCACCAGCGCGGCCCAGCCGGCCACGGCCAGCGCCAGCCCCAGCAGCTGCAGCCCCCCGCGCGCCATGGCCGGGCTCCTGCGGGCACAGAGGGACCCTATAGAGACCCTATAGAGACCCTATAGAGACCCTATGGGATCCTATAGACACCCTATGGGCACCCTATAGACACCCTATGGGCAGCGCCAGCCCCAGCAGCTGCAGCCCCCCGCGTGCCATGGCCGGGCTCCTGCGGGCACAGAGGGACCCTATAGAGACCCTATAGAGACCCTATAGAGACCCTATAGACACCCTATGGGATCCTATAGACACCCTATAGACACCCTATAGACACCCTATAGACACCCTATGGGCAGCGCCAGCCCCAGCAGCTGCAGCCCCCCGCGTGCCATGGCCGGGCTCCTGCGGGCACAGAGAGACCCTATAGAGACCCTATAGACACCCTATAGACACCCTATGGGATCCTATGGGATCCTATAGAGACCCTATGGGCAGCGCCAGCCCCAGCAGCTGCAGCCCACCGCGTGCCATGGCCGGGCTCCTGCGGGCACAGAGGGACCCTATAGAGACCCTATAGAGACCCTATAGAGACCCTATAGAGACCCTATAGACACCCTATGGGCAGCGCCAGCCCCAGCAGCTGCAGCCCCCCGCGTGCCATGGCCGGGCTCCTGCGGGCACAGAGGGACCCTATAGAGACCCTATAGAGACCCTATGGGATCCTATAGAGACCCTATGGGCAGCGCCAGCCCCAGCAGCTGCAGCCCCCCGCGTGCCATGGCCGGGCTCCTGCGGGCACAGAGAGACCCTATAGAGACCCTATAGAGACCCTATGGAACCCTATAGAGACCCTATAGAGACACTATGGGATCCTATAGACACTCTATGGGACCCTATGGACACCCAATGGGGCCCTATGGATCCCCTATGGACCCCCTATGGACGGCCCTGGGACCCTCCGGCCCGCCCGCAGCCCTGGGGCCCCTCCCCAGCCCCTACAGATCCCCTATATCCCCTATAGGTCCCCTATAGCCCCTCCCAGCCCCTATAGCCCCTCCCCAGCCCCTATAGATCCCCTACAATCCCCTATAGCTGCCTTATAGCCCCGTTATAGCTCCCGTAGCCCCCTATAGATCCCCTATAGTCCCCATGGATCCCCCATAGATCCCCTATAGACCCCCTATAGCCCCCATAGATCCCCTATAGACCACCCACAGATGCCCCATGGATCCCCTATGGATGCCCTATAGATCCCCTATAGATGCCCTATAGTCCCTCCCCTAGAGATTTCCTATAGCCTGCTACAGCTCCTTTATAGCCCCGTTACAGCCCCCATAGATCCCCCATAGCTCCCCCATAGCTCCCCTACAGCCCCTATAGATCCGCCATAGATCCCCCATAGCCCCCATAGATCCCCCATAGACCCCCCATAGCTCCCCCATAGATCCGCCATACATCCCCCATAGCCCCCATAGCCCCCATAGATCCCCCATAGGTGCCCCATAGCCCCTCTGTAGCCCTCATAGGTGCCCCCATAGGTGCCCCATAGCCGCCATAAGTGCCCTATAGCCCCCTATAGTCCCCATAGGTGCCCCATAGATCCCCCATAGCCCCCTATAGCCCCCATAGGTGACCCAAAGCCCCTATAGATGCCCCATAGCCCCCCTATGGTCCCCTATAGCCTCCATAGGTGCCCCCATAGCCCCCCCAGAGCCCCCTATACCCCCATAGGTGCCCCATAGCCCCCCATAGATTCCCTATAGATCCCCTATAGCCCCCATAGGTGCCCCATAGCCCCCCCATAGGTGCCCCATAGCCCCCCCATAGTCCCCTACAGCCCCCATAGGTGCCCCATAGCCCCCCCAGAGCCCCCTATAGCCCCCCCATAGGTGCCCCATAGCCCCCCACAGCCCCCCATAGCCCCCATAGGTGCCCCACAGCCCCCCATAGCCCCCATAGGTGCCCCATAGGTGCCCCATAGGTGCCCCACAGCCCCCATAGGTGCCCCATAGGTGCCCCCATAGCCCCTCCATAGCCCCCATAGGTGCCCCATAGGTGCCCCACAGCCCCCCCATAGCCCCCCATAGCCCCCCATAGCCCCCATAGGTGCCCCATAGGTGCCCCCATAGCCCCTCCATAGCCCCCATAGGTGCCCCATAGGTGCCCCACAGCCCCCCCACAGCCCCCATAGGTGCCCCATAGCCCCCCAGAGCCCCCTATAGCCCCCATAGGTGCCCGCGGTCACCTCCGGGCCCGGCGGCGCCTCCAGGTGGGGTCGGGGGTGGGGGGGGCCAGGTGAGCGCACCTGGAAATAGCGCCCGTGACGTCATCGCTGACGTCACCGCCCCGCCCCGCCCCGGGGGCAAAGGGGGACAATAAACGGGGGGGGGGGGGAGGGGCGGGGGGGGGCAAAGGGCAGGGGAGGGGCGGGGACACACCCGGGGGGGGAGGGGAGGGGGGGGATCGGGGTGGAGAGGGGGATTTGGGGGGATTTGGGGGGATTTGGGGAGTTTGGGGGGATTTGGGGAGTTTTGGGGAGATTTGGGGGGATTTTGGGGGCATTTAGGGGGATTTAGGGGGGATTTAGGGGGGATTTGGGGAGTTTGGGGGAGATTTGGGGGGATTTGGGGGGATTTTGGGGGCATTTAGGGGGGATTTGGGGGGATTTAAGGAGTTTGGGGGGATTTGGGGGGATTTTGGGGGGATTTAAGGAGTTTGGGGGGATTTGGGGGGAGTTTTAGGGGGATTTGGGGTCATTTGGGGAGTTTGGGGGGATTTAGGGGGGATTTGGGGGGATTTGGGGAGTTTGGGGGGGATTTGGAGAGTTTAGGGGGCATTTAGGGGGAATTTGGGGGGGATTTGGGGAGTTTGGGGGGATTTGGGGGGATTTTGGGGGAGTTTTGGGGGGATTTGGGGGATTTAGGGGGGATTTGGGGAGTTTGGGGGGGATTTGGGGGGATTTTGGTGGAGTTTTAGGGGGAATTTAGGGGGGATTTGGGGAGTTTGGGGGGATTTTGGGGGAGTTTTAGGGGGGATTTGGGGAAGTTTGGGGGGATTTGGGGAGTTTGGGGGGGATTTTGGAGGATTTGGGGAGTTTAGGGGGCATTTAGGGGGGATTTAGGGGGGATTTGGGGGAGATTTGGGGAGTTTGGGGGGATTTGGGAAATTTTGGGGGGAGTTGTGGGAGTTTGGGGGGATTTGGGGGGGATTTTGGGGGGATTGTGGGGATTTGAGGGAGTTTAGGGGGCATTTAGGGGGGATTTGGAGAGTTTGGGGGAGATTTGGGGGAGATTTGGGGGGGATTTGGGGAGTTTGAGGGAATTTGGGGTGGATTTGGGGGGGTCCTGGGGGGATTTGGGGAAGAATCGGGGGGTTTTGGGGTGGTTTGGGGGGATTTGGGGGGTCCCAGGTGAATTTGGGGGGTCCCAGGTGAATTTGGGGGGGATTTGGGGGTCCCAGGTGAATTTGGGGGGTCCCAGGGGGTCCCTCCCTCCCCCACTCCTCCAAGCCCGTCCGATGACGTCACCTGATGGCCTTTTGGCCACGCCCCCAGCGGTGATTGACAGGTCGCTAACGAGGCGTGGGCGGGAGCCACGCCCACAGCGGGGGCGGGGCTCCGAGCAATAAACCACGGTGACGTCACCGGCGCGATGACGTCACCGAGCGGCCCCACCCGGGAATGAAACAGAAACCGAAATTTTAGGGGGGAATTTTTGGGACCTCCCCAAACCCCGCGGGACCCCCCAAAAATTCACCAGGACCCCCAAAAATCCCTCCAAGACCCCCAAAATCCTCCCCAGGACCACAAAATCCTCCCCGGGACCCCCCAAAATCCCCCCCGGGACCCCCAAAATCCCCCCCAGGACCCCCAAAATCCTCCCAAGGACCCCTCAAAATCCTCGCCCAGGATCCACCAAATCCCCCCAGGACCCCCCAAAATCCTCCCAGGACCCCCAAAATCCCCCCAGGACCCCCCAAAATCCTCCCCCAGGATCCCCCAAAATCCATCAGGACCCCCCAAATTCCCCTCCCAGGATCCCCCAAAATCCCTCCGGGACCCCCCAAAATCCACCTCAGGACCACCCAAAATCCATCAGGATCCACCAAATCCCCCCCAGAACCCCCCAAAACCCCCCCCGGGACCCCCCAAATCATCCCCGGGACCCCCCAAAATCCATCAGGACCCCTCAATAAATCCCCCCGGGACCCCCCAAAACTCCGAGTCCCGCCGAGGTCTGAAGGCCACCGCGGTGTCCCTTTATTTGGGGGTGTCCCCAAAGGGGGGGGGTGTCCCCGAGGTGTCCCCACGGTGTCCCCGAGGTGTCCCTGAGGTGTCCCCAAGGTCCAGGGGGTGTCCCTGGGGTGTCCCCAGGGTGTCCTGGGGTGTCCCCAGGGTGTCCCCGGGGTGCCCCACGATGTCCCCAAGGTCCAGGGGGTGTCCCCAGGCTGTCCTGGGGTGTCCCCAGGGGTGTCCCCGGGGTGCCCAGGGTGTCCCCACGGTGTCCCCGGGATGTCCCCAAGGTCCAGGGGGTGTCCCCACGGTGTCCCCAGAGTGTCCCCAAGGTGTCCCCGGGGTGTCCCCGGGGTGTCCCCAGGGTGTCCCCACAGTGTCCCCAAGGTGTCCCCGGGGTGTCCCCAAGGTCCAGGGGGTGTCCCTGGGGTGTCCCCGGGGTGTCCCCAAGGTCCAGGGGGTGTCCCCGCGATGTCCCCGAGCTCCGGGGGGCGTCTCCAGCGATGTCCCCGAGGTGTCGCGCCCCAGTGAAGTCCCATTGTCCCAGCTTTGCCTGTCCCGGGGCCACCCCAGCAACGTCCCACGGTGTCCCCGAGGGGTCCCAGGTGTCCCCAAGGCTCACAGGGGTGTCCCGAGGTGTCCCCGAGGAGTCCCACGGTGTCCCTGAGGGGTCCCACGGTGTCCCCAAGGCTCACAGGGGTGTCCCACGGTGTCCCCGAGGAGTCCCACGGTGTCCCTGAGGGGTCCCACGGTGTCCCCAAGGCTCATAGGGGTGTCCCACGGTGTCCCTGAGGGGTCCCACGGTGTCCCCGAGGGGTCCCCGATGTCCCCGAGGGGTCCCCAAGGTGTTCCCAGGTGTCCCAGGGTGTCCCACGATGTCCCCAAGACTCACGGGGGTGTCCCATGATGTCCCCACGGTGTCCCCGAGGGGTCCCAGGTGTCCCCAAGGCTCACAGGGGTGTCCCACGGTGTCCCCGAGGAGTCCCACGGTGTCCCTGAGGGGTCCCACGGTGTCCCCAAGGCTCACAGGGGTGTCCCACGGTGTCCCCGAGGTGTCCCCGAAGCTCACGGGGGTCTCCCACGGTGTCCCCGAGGTGTTCCCAGGTGTCCCAGGGTGTCCCACGATGTCCCCAAGGCTCCCGGGGGTGTCCCACGATGTCCCCGAGGTGTCCCCAGGTGTCCCACGATGTCCCCAGATGCTCTCAGGTGTCCCCGTGGTGTCCCTGCTGTCACTGCTCCGGGTGTCCCAGATGTCCAGGGGTGTCCCCGATGTCCCCAGGTGCTCTCAGGTGTCCCCTTGGTGTCCCCGATGTCCCTGCCGGTCACTGTCCCACCTGTGCCCCGCTGTCCCCTCAGTGTCCCCACTGTCCCCAGGTGTCCCCATTGTCCCCTCACTGTCCCCAGGTGTCCCCTTGGTGTCCCCAGGTGCTCTCAGGTGTCCCCATTGTCCCCTTGGTGTCCCCACTGTTCCCAGTGTCCCCAGTGTCCCCCTCACTGGTCACTGGTCACTGCTCCAGCACGAGCTCACAGGCTCGGCCCAGCTCGCCCAGCACCTGTCCCCAGGTGTCCCCAATGTCCCCAGGTGCTCTCAGGTGTCCCCAATGTCCCCTCAGTGTCCCCATTGTCCCCTCGCTGTCCCCAGTGTCCCCAGTGTCCCCCTCACTGGTCACTGGTCCAGCACGAGCTCGCAGGCTTGGCCCAGCTCGCCCAGTACCTGTCCCCAGGTGTCCCCATTGTCCCCACTGTCGCCAGTGTCCCCCCTCACTGGTCAGTGGTCACTGGTCCAGCATGAGCTTGCAGGCTCGGGCCAGCTCGCCCAGCACCTGTCCCCAGGTGTCCCCAATGTCCCCTCGGTGTCCCCATTGTCCCCTCGCTGTCCCCACTGTCCCCTCACTGGTCAGTGGTCACTGGTCCAGCACAAGCTCGCAGGCTCGGCCCAGCTCGCCCAGCACCTGTCCCCAGGTGTCCCCAGTGTCCCCAGGTGTCCCCAGTGTCCCCCTCACTGGTCAGTGGTCACTGGTCCAGCACGAGCTCGCAGGCTCGGGCCAGCTCGCCCAGCACCTGTCCCCAGGTGTCCCCACTGTCCCCTCAGTGTCCCCATTGTCCCCTCGCTGTCCCCACTGTCCCCTCAGTGTCCCCAGTGTCCCCAGTGTCCCCCTCAGTGGTCACTGGTCCAGCATGAGCTCGCAGGCTCGGCCCAGCTCGCCCAGCACCTGTCCCCAGGTGTCCCCATTGTCCCCACTGTCCCCAGTGTCCCCCCTCACTGGTCAGTGGTCACTGGTCCAGCACGAGCTCGCAGGCTCGGGCCAGCTCGCCCAGTACCTGTCCCCAGGTGTCCCCATTGTCCCCAGTGTCCCCAGTGTCCCCCTCACTGGTCACTGGTCCAGCATGAGCTCGCAGGCTCGGCCCAGCTCGCCCAGCACCTGTCCCCAGGTGTCCCCAGTGTCCTCAGGTGTCCCCAGGTGCTCTCAGGTGTCCCCACTGTCCCCTCGGTGTCCCCAGTGTCCCCTCAGTGTCCCCATTGTCCCCTCGGTGTCCCCACTGTCCCCTCGGTGTCCCCAGTGTCCCCAGTGTCCCCCTCAGTGGTCACTGGTCCAGCATGAGCTCGCAGGCTCGGGCCAGCTCGCCCAGGCGCCGCCGGGCGTAGTCCAGCCGGTTCAGGGCCAGCTGGCAGCTCTTGCGGGCGGCGTAGCTGGAGCCCTCGTGGGGCTGGCCCGTGGCCACCTGCGCAGGGAGGGACACGCCTGGCACCCCGAAACGCCCCCAGAACACACCTGGCACCCCCCAAAAACACCTGGCACCCCCGAAACACCTCCAGAACACACCTGGGACACCCCAAACACCCCCAGAACACACCTGGGACCCCCCAAAAACACCTGGGACCCCCGAAACATCCCCAGAACACACCTGGCACCCCCCAAAAACACCTGGCACCCCCGAAACACCCCCAGAACACACCTGGGACCCCCAAAAACACCTGGGACCCCCGAAACATCCCCAGAACACACCTGGGACCCCCAAAAACACCTGGGACCCCTGAAACACCCCCAGAACACACCTGGGACACCCCAAAAACACCTGGGATCCCCGAAACATCCCCAGAACACACCTGGGACCCCCCAAACACCCCCAGAACACGCCTGGCACCCCGAAACACCCCCAGAACACGCCTGGCACCCCCGAAACACCCCCAGAACACACCTGGGACACCCCAAAAACACCTGGGACCCCCGAAACATCCCCAGAACACACCTGGGACCCCCGAAACATCCCCAAAAACACCTGGGACCCCCGAAACATCCCCAGAACACACCTGGGACCCCCGAAACATCCACAGAACACACCTGGGACCCCCCAAAAACACCTGGCACCCCAGAAACACCCCCAGAACACACCTGGCACCCCCCAAAAACACCTGGGACCCCCGAAACATCCCCAGAACACACCTGGGACCCCCCAAAACCCCCCAAAACCCACCTGGGATCCCCGAAAAACACCCCAAAAACACCTGGGACCCTTGAAACACCCCCCAAACCCACCTGGGACCCCCAAAACACCCCCAAAACTGCCCCAAAAACCCACCTGGGACCCCTCCCAAACCCACCTGGGACTCCCCAAAACCCACCTGGGACTCCCCAAAGCCCACCTGGGACCACCCCAAACCCCCTCAAACCCCTCCCAAACCCACCTGAGACTCCCCAAAACCCACCTGGGACTCCCCAAAACCCACTTGGGAGCCCCCCAAACTCCCCCAAAATCCTCCCAAACCCACCTGAGACCACCCCAAACCCACCTGGGACCCCCCCCAAACCTACCTGGGACCCCCTAAACCCACCTGAGACTCCCCAAAACTCACCTGGGAGCCCCCCAAACTCCCCCAAAATCCTCCCAAACCCACCTGGGACCACCACAAACCCACCTGGGACCCCCCCAAACCCCCCCAAACCCACCTGAGACCCCCTAAACCCTCCTGAGACTCCCCAAACCCACCTGGGACCACCCCAAACCCCCCCAAACCCACCTGAGACCCCCTAAACCCACCTGAGACTCCCCAAAACCCACCTGGGACTCCCCAAAACCCACCTGGGAGCCCCCCAAACTCCCCCAAAATCCTCCCAAACCCACCTGGGACCCCCCAAACCCACCTGGGACTCCCCAAAACCCACCTGAGACCACCCCAAACCCCCCTGGGACCCCCCAAACCCCCCCGGGGGCCGGGCAGGCCTCACCTGGGTCAGGTAACGGATCTGGGCCGAGAGCTCGGCCTCCACCTTGGCCACGGCGGCACCGAACTGGGCGGCCTGGCGGTCCAGGTGCCGCTCCTGGGGCTTCTCCTTGGACAGCTCCAGGATCACCAACCCTGGGGGGCAGCTGGGTCACACCTGGGGGCACCTGGGGGCACCTGGGGCACACCTGGGGGCACCTGGGCACACCTGGGCACACCTGGGGGCACCTGGGGCACACCTGGGGGCACCTGGGGGTACCTGGGCACACCTGGGGGCACCTGGGCACACCTGGGCACACCTGGGGGCACCTGGGCACACCTGGGCACACCTGGGCACACCTGGGGCACACCTGGGCACACCTGGGCACACCCAGCCCCCTGCCCGGGCGGTCCAGGTGCCGCTCCTGGGGCTTCTCCTTGGACAGCTCCAGGATCACCAACCCTGGGGGGGCACCTGGGTCACACCTGGGGGCACCTGGGCACACCTGGGGCACACCTGGGTCACACCTGGGCACACCCAGCCCCCCCCCCCGGGCGGTCCAGGTGCCGCTCCTGGGGCTTCTCCTTGGACAGCTCCAGGATCACCAACCCTGGGGGGGCACCTGGGTCACACCTGGGGGCACCTGGGCACACCTGGGGCACACCTGGGCACACCCAGCCCCCTGCCCGGGCGGTCCAGGTGCCGCTCCTGGGGCTTCTCCTTGGACAGCTCCAGGATCACCAACCCTGGGGGGGCACCTGGGGCACACCTGGGGGCACCTGGGCACACCTGGGGCACACCTGGGGCACACCTGGGGGCACCTGGGCACACCTGTGGGGGCACCTGGGCACACCTGGGACATACCTGGGGGTACCTGGGCACACCTGGGGGTACCTAGGGCACACCTGGCACACACCTGGCACCCCCTGCCCCCTCCCCGGCCCCCTCCCCGTGACCTCTGACCCCGCTGAGGCCCGCCCCTCCGTCACCATGGCAACCGAAAGCCCCGCCCACCGCGCAACCGGAAGTGCCTCCCCGCACCGCCCCCCACCCCCACAAAAAACCACCGGGACCCCGCCCCCTCCCGCCGGGCCCCTCCCGCCCCTCCGGCCCCGCGCACCCGCGTTCTGCAGGGAGGCGCCGATCTCCCGCTCCAGCTCCTCCAGCGCCCGCAGCCGCTCGTTCGCCACCCCGAACCCCGCCATGCCTTCCCGCGCCGCCGCTTCCGGCTCCTCCTCGGGGCGCTTCCGGTGCCCGCCGCCAATGGCAGCGCGGAGCTCCGCGTCACGTGACGGGAAGCGCCCGCCAAGGGGGACGCTCTGGGCGGAACTCGATGGTGGCAGCGCCTTTCCCGCCGTGGCCGCTCTGGGAAATCTCGGTGGTTGCGGGTCCTCCGGGGTCGGTTGAGCGTCGCGAAACCGCTTAAATCGCCCCAAATTCGCCGCGAAACCGCCCGGAACCGCCTCAAAATCAGGCGCAGCTCCTTTACGAGAGTTCATTCATCGCAACCGCGCCCTCGATCCCCCTCAGACTCAGCCGTGGGGGAGGGCGGCAGGAGACCTCGAGGCGCGATTTGGGACGCGCTTCCCCCCTCTTTGTGCCGCTTCCCTTCAGGCCCCGCCCCTTCATTCCCTTTTACGGCGCTCTCTGCGCTAAGCCACGCCCCCAATTCCCTTTTATGGAGCCGCTCCTCCCCAGGCCACGCCCCCGATTCCCTTTTATGGCGCTGCTCCCGAAGCCCCGCCCACTCTCCCCTCACGCTGGCCCCGCCCCCGTTTTTCCCGCGCTGTGACGTCATCGCCCGGCGCCGGTGAAGGAGCAGCGATGGCGGCGGTGGCGGCCCCGCGGGCCCCTCCGGCCGCGCCGCTGCTCGAGGCGCTCTCGGCGCTCTCGGCGCTGCCCCCGCACCGCCGGGCGATGCCCGGGCTCGTCCGCGGCCTCCGCGACAGCGCCGGCACCCAGGTACCGCCTGAGGGGAAACCGCGCCCCCACCCCCACCCACCGCCGCCTCGGGGATGGCGACCCCGCCTCAGGGATCGAAACACCGCCAAAAACCCAAAATCCGGGATCCACCTCAGGGACCGGGATCGGGATCTCCTCAAAAACCGGGATCCCCCTCAGGGATCGGGATCGGGACCTCCCCAAAAACCGGGATCCCCCTCAGGGACCGAAACACCCCCAACCGCACCCAAAAACCGGGATCCACCTCAGGGATCGGGATCGGGACCTCCCCAAAAACCGGGATCCCCCTCAGGGACCGAAACACCCCCAACCGCACCCAAAAACCGGGATCCACCTCAGGGATCGGGATCGGGATCTCCCCAAAAACCGGGATCCCCCTCAGGGATCGAAACAGCACCTCAGGGATCGGAATCCCCCCCACAAAAACCCGGATCCACCTCAGGGAATGGGATCCCCCCTCAGGGATCGGAATCCCCCCCCAAAAAACCGGGATCCCTCTTAGGGATCGAATCACCCCCAACCGCACCCAAAAACCGGGATTCCCCCTCAGGGATCGGGCCCGGGACCTCCAAAAACTGGGATCCCCCTCAGAGATCAGGACCCCACCCCCAAAAACCGGGATCCGCCTCAGGAATCAGGACCCCCCCCCCAAAAACCGGGACCCCCCCTCAGGGATCGGGAACCCCCCAAAAACCGGGATCCCCCTCAGGAATCGGGACCGGGACCCCCCCAAAAACCTGGATCCACCTCAGGGAATGGGATCTCCCCTCAGGGATTAGGACCGGGACCTCCATAAACCGGGATCCCCCTCAGGGATCAGGACCCCCCCCAACTGCACCCAAAAACCGGGATCCCCCTCAGGGATCAGGACCCCCCCCAACTGCACCCAAAAACCGGGATCCCCCTCAGGGATCGGGATCGGGACCGGGACCCCCAAAAACCGGGATCCCCCTCAGGGATGGAAACAGCACCTCAGGGATCGGAATCCCCCCCACAAAAACCGGGATCCACCTCAGGGAATGGGATCCCCCCTCAGGGATCGGAATCCCCCCCCAAAAAACCGGGATCCCTCTTAGGGATTGGGACTGGGACCCCCAAAAACCGGGATCCCCCTCAGGGAATGGGATCCCCCCTCGGGGACCGGGACCACCCCAAAAATCCGGGATCCACCTCAGGGATCGAAACACCCCCAGGCTGACCACTGACCCTGAGTGCCCCATGAGTGCCCCCTGAGTGACACCTGAGGGACCCCTGAGTGACCCCTGAGGGACCCCTATGTGACCCCTGCTGACCACTGACCCTGAGTGCCCCCTGGGTGCCCTCTGGGTGCCCCCTGGGTGCCCCCTGGGTGACCCCTGAGTGACCCCTGCTGACCACTGACCCCTCTTGACCCCTGGGTGCCCCCTGGGTGCCCCTTGGGTGATCCCTGAGTGCCCCCTGAGTGACCCCTGGGTGCCCCCTGAGGGACCCCTATGTGACCCCTGCTGACCACTGACCCTGAGTGCCCCCTGGGTGCCCTCTGGGTGACCCCTGGGTGACCCCTGGGTGACCCCTGAGTGACCCCTGGGTGCCCCCTGCTGACCATTGACCCCTCCTGACCCCTGGGTGATCCCTGAGTGACCCCTGGGTGACCCCTGCTGACCACTGACCCCTGGGTGCCCCCTGAGTGACCCCTGAGTGCCCCCTGGGTGCCCCCTGAGTGACCCCTGAGTGACCCCTGGGTGCCCCCTGGGTGCCCCCTGGGTGCCCCCAGGCTGACCACTGACCCCTCCTGACCCCTGGGTGCCCCCTGAGTGACCCCTGGGTGCCCCCTGGGTGCCCCCTGTCCCCCCAGGCCGCCCTCGGGGGCCTCCTCGGCATCACCAGCGCCCGCCTGAGCTCCATGAAGACGCGGTGAGTGACAGCAGCGCCGGCCAATCAGAGCGCGGCGGTGGCCGCCCGCTGCCGCCTCCCCATTGGCTGCCGCTGAGGGTGGGCGGGGCTGGGCGATCGGCCAATCAACGCACGGCCTGGGGGCGGGGCCGACTCGGCGGCCAATGAGAGGCCTCTTCCGGCTCAGCTGGGCTGCCATTGGCTGGGGAGGAGCCAATCAGGGCGGGTTTTAGCCCTGGAGACAGGACAGCCAATCAGGAGGAGGGGGCGTGGCCTCTTTCAGCTCACTGCTCCTTGATTGGCTGAGCTGTTGTGGGCGGGGCTTTCAGCAGCCAATCAAAAGCTGCCGTTGTTGCATATTTAACTCTTGGGGGTGGGGCTTGCTCCTCATTGGCTGCTGGGTGTGGGGTGGGCGTGTCTGGGCTCAGCCAATGGCAGGGCGGGGCAGGGGGCGTGTCCCGGCTCAGCCAATGGCAGGGCAGTGCCCGGGGGGCGTGTCCGGGCTCAGCCAATGGCAGGGCAGTGCCCGGGGGGGGGGGCGTGTCCTGGCTCAGCCAATGGCAGGGCCGTGCCCAGGGGGCGTGTCCCGGCTCAGCCAATGGCAGGGCGGGGCAGGGGGGCGTGTCCCAGCTCAGCCAATGGCAGGGCCATGCCTGGGGGGGCGTGTCCGGGCTCAGCCAATGGCAGGGCGGGGCAGGGGGCGTGTCCGGGCTCAGCCAATGGCAGGGCGGGGCAGGGGGGTGTGTCCGGGCTCAGCCAATGGCAGGGCCGTGCCCGGGGGGGGGGGGGGGGGGCGTGTCCCGGCTCAGCCAATGGCGTTGCAGCTTTGAGGGGCGGGGCAGGGGGCGTGTCCGGGCTCAGCCAATGGCAGGGCTGTGCTCGTGGGCCGTGTCCGGGCTCAGCCAATGGCGTTGCAGCTTTGAGGGGCGGGGCAGGGGGCGTGTCCGGTCTCAGCCAATGGCGGGGGCGTGTCCGGGCTCAGCCAATGGCGTTGCAGCTTTGAGGGGCGGGGCAGGGGGCGTGTCCGGGCTCAGCCAATGGCAGGGCTGTGCTCGTGGGCCGTGTCTGGGCTCAGCCAATGGCGTTGCAGCTTTGAGGGGCGGGGCAGGGGGCGTGTCCGGGCTCAGCCAATGGCGTTGCAGCTTTGAGGGGCGGGGCAGGGGGCGTGTCCGGGCTCAGCCAATGGCGTTGCAGCTTCGAGGGGCTGTGCCTGCTGTCCCTGCTGGTCACTGAGAGCCCCAGCGAGGCCTTCCAGCAGCACTGCCTGGGCTGGCTGCGCCTCCTGCAGCACCTGCTCCAGGTGAGAGCGGGGCGGGCACCTGCGGGGCACCTGGGGGGCACCTGGGGGACACCTGGGGGGGCCTAGGGGACACCTGG
Organism: Aphelocoma coerulescens; assembly: GCF_041296385.1. Classification (NCBI taxonomy): domain Eukaryota; kingdom Metazoa; phylum Chordata; class Aves; order Passeriformes; family Corvidae; genus Aphelocoma; species Aphelocoma coerulescens. Next base: position 4,549 of record NW_027183727.1, on the reverse strand, counting down.
GACACACCTGGGGACACACCTGGGACACACCTGGGGCACACCTGGGGGCACCTGGGGGGCACCTGGGGGGCACCTGGGGGGCACCTGGGCACACCTGGGGGCACCTGGGCACACCTGGGGACACACCTGGGGCACACCTGGGGGCACCTGGGCACACCTGGGGCACACCTGGGGGCACCTGGGCACACCTGGGGGCACCTGGGCACACCTGAGGACACACCTGGACACACCTGGGGGCACCTGGGACACACCTGGGGGGTGTGGGGCACACCTGGGACACACCTGGGCACACCTGGGCACACCTGGGGCACACCTGGGACACACCTGGGCACACCCAGACACACCTGGGCACAGCTGGGGCACACCTGGGCACACACCTGGGCACACCTGGGGCACACCTGGGCACATTTGGGCACAGCTGGGCACACCTGGGCACACCTGGGCACACCTGGGACACACCTGGGCACACCTGGACACACCTGGGGGCACCTGGGCACACCTGGGGGCACCTGGGCACACCTGGGACACACCTGGGCACATTTGGGCACACCTGGGACACACCTGGACACACCTGGGGGCACCTGAGCACACCTGGGGCACACCTGGGCACACCTGGGACACACCTGGGGCACACCTGGGACACACCTGGGCACACCTGGGGCACACCTGGGCACACCTGGGGCACACCTGGGACACACCTGGGGCACACCTGGGACACACCTGGGCACACCGGGGCACACCTGGGGCACACCTGGGACACACCTGGGCACACCTGGGGCACACCTGGGCACACCTGGGACACACCTGGGACACACCTGGGCACACCTGGACACACCTGGGCACACCTGGGCACACCCGGGACACACCTGGGCACACCTGGGCACACCTGGGACACACCTGGGGCACACCTGGGCACACCTGGGACACACCCGGGGCACACCTGGGGCACACCTGGGCACACCTGGGACACACCTGGGACACACCTGGGCACACCTGGACACACCTGGGCACACCTGGACACACCCGGGACACACCTGGGCACACCTGGGGCACACCTGGGACACACCTGGGGCACACCTGGGCACACCTGGGACACACCCGGGGCACACCTGGGGCACACCTGGGCACACCTGGGACACACCTGGGGCACACCTGGGGCACAGCTGGGGGCACAGCTGGGCACACCTGGGGCACACCTGGGGCACACCTGGGCACACCTGGGACACACCTGGGGCACACCTGGGCACACCTGGGCACACCTGGGACACAACCTGGGGGCACCTGAGTCTCTCCCGGGGCCGTTTCGAGCGGGGTTTTTTTTGGGGGGGTGGGGGTGGGGGAGGGGGATCTCAGATTTTGGGGAGGGGTCCTGACCCTGCCCGGGCCCCCCCAGTCGCAGGACCCCCCCCCCACGGTGGCGCTGGGGGTGTCGGTGCTGCGGGAGCTGCTGCGGTTCTCGGCACAGCTGCCGGAGCTGGCGCGGGACATCGGCACCAACCACATCCCGGGCATCCTCACCTCGCTGCTCGCCCTGCGCCCCGAGGTACCCGGGGGTGGGAGAAATGGGGGGGGGGGGGGGGGGGGGGGGGGGGGGGGGGGGGGGGGGGGGGGGGGGGGGGGGGGGGGGGGGGGGGGGGGGGGGGGGGGGGGGGGGGGGGGGGGGGGGGGGGGGGGGCAAAAACGGGCAAAAATGGGAAAAATAGAAAAAAAACGGGAAAAAATGGGGTTAAAATGGGGTTAAAATGGGTTAAAATGGGTAAAAAGGGGCGGGACATCGGCACCCAGCACATCCCAGGAATCCTCACCTCGCTGCTCGCCCTGCGGCCCGAGGTACCCAGAGTTCAGGAAATGGGGCAAAAACGGGCAAAAATGGGAAAAACGGGAAAAAACGGGGTTAAAATGGGGTAAAAATGGGTAAAAACGAGCTGGGACATCGGCACCCAGCACATCCCGGGCATCCTCACCTCGCTGCTCGCCCTGCGGCCCGAGGTACCCAGAGTTCAGGAAATGGGGCAAAAATGGGAAAAAATGGGAAAAATAGAAAAAAAAACGGGAAAAAATGGGGTAAAAATGGGGTTAAAATGGGTTAAAATGGGTAAAAAGGGGGCGGGACATCAGCACCCAGCACATCCCGGGCATCCTCACCTCGCTGCTCGCCCTGCGGCCCGAGGTACCCGGGGGTGGGAGAAATGGGGCAAAAACGGGCAAAAATGGGAAAAAACGAGGTTAAAATGAGAAAAAATGGGAAAAAATGGGGTAAAAACGGGGTTAAAATGGGTAAAAAGGGGGCGGGACATCGGCACCCAGCACATCCCGGGCATCCTCACCTCGCTGCTCGCCCTGCGCCCCGAGGTACCCAGGGGTGGGAGAAATGGGGCAAAACCGGGCAAAAATGGGAAAAATGGGAAAAAAACGGGAAAAAATGGGGTTAAAATGGGGTAAAAATGGGTTAAAATGGGTAAAAAGGGGTGGGACATCGGCACCCAGCACATCCCAGGAATCCTCACCTCGCTGCTCGCCCTGCGGCCCGAGGTACCCAGAGTTCAGGAAATGGGGCAAAAACGGGCAAAAATGGGAAAAATGGAAAAAAAAAACGGGAAAAAATGGGGTTAAAATGGGTAAAAACAGGTAAAAAAAGGGCTAAAATGGGTAAAAATGAGCTGGGACATCGGCACCCAGCACATCCCAGGAATCCTCACCTCGCTGCTCGCCCTGCGCCCCGAGGTACCCGGGGGGAGAAATGGGGCAAAAACGGGCAAAAATGGGAAAAAACGAGGTTAAAATGAGAAAAAATGGGAAAAAATGGGGTAAAAACGGGGTTAAAATGGGTAAAAAGGGGGCGGGACATCGGCACCCAGCACATCCCGGGCATCCTCACCTCGCTGCTCGCCCTGCGGCCCGAGGTACCCAGGGTTCAGGAAATGGGGCAAAAACGGGAAAAATAGAAAAAAAACGGGAAAAAACGGGGTAAAAATGAGAAAAAATGGGAAAAAATGGGAAAAAATGGGGAAAAAACGGGGTTTAAATGGGAAAAAAAAGGGTAAAAATGGGGATAAAACAGGTAAAAAAACAGGGAAAAAAAATGGGGTTTAAATGGGTTAAAAATGAGTTAAATGGGTTAAAAATGGGGTTAAAATGGGTTAAAATGGGTTAAAATGGGTTAAAATGGGTAAAAAGGGGTGGGACTTCGGCACCCAGCACATCCCGGGCATCCTCACCTCGCTGCTCGCCCTGCGCCCCGAGGTACCCGGGGGGAGAAATGGGGCAAAAACGGGCAAAAACGGGAAAAATAGAAAAAAAAACGGGAAAAAACGGGGTAAAAATGAGAAAAAATGGGAAAAAATGGGGAAAAAACGGGGTTAAAATGGGGAAAAAAAGGGTAAAAATGGGGATAAAACGGGTAAAAAACAGGGGGAAAAAAGGGGTTTAAATGGGTTAAAAATGAGTTAAATGGGTTAAAAATGGGGTTAAAATGGGTTAAAAATGGGGTTAAAATGGGTTAAAATGGGTAAAAAGGGGTGGGACTTCGGCACCCAGCACATCCCGGGCATCCTCACCTCGCTGCTCGCCCTGCGGCCCGAGGTACCCGAGGGGAGAAATGGGGCAAAAACGGGCAAAAACGGGAAAAACAGAAAAAAACCCGAGAAAAAATGGGGTTAAAATGAGAAAAAACAGAGTTAAAATGGGAAAAAAAGGAGTAAAAATGGGGTTAAAATGGGAAAAAAAAAGGGTAAAAATGGGGATAAACGGGGTAGAAAGCAGGGAAAAAAAATGGGGTTTAAATGGGTTAAAAATGGGGTTAAAATGGGTTAAAATGGGTAAAAACGAGCTGGGACATCGGCACCCAGCACATCCCGGGCATCCTCACCTCGCTGCTCGCCCTGCGCCCCGAGGTACCCGGGGGGGGAGAAATGGGGCAAAAACGGGCAAAAATGGGAAAAACAGAAAAAAAAACGGGAAAAAACGGGGTTAAAATGGGAAAAACGGAGTAAAAACGGGGTTAAAATGCGTGAAAATGGGATAAAAATGGGAATAAAGGAAGTTAAAATGGGGTTAGATTGGGCTAAAATGGGTCTGGGCGCTTTTTTGGGTCTGGGGGTGTTTTTTGGGGGGGTTTAAATGGGCCTGGGGGCGTTTTTGGGTCTGGGGGTGTTTTTGGGGAGTTAAATGGGTCTGGGGTGTTTTGGGGGCATTTTGGGGGGGTTGAAATGGGTCTGGGGGTGTTTTTGGGGGGGTTGAAATGGGTCTGGGGGTGTTTTTGGGGGGGTTGAAATGGGTCTGGGGGTGTTTTGGGGGGTTAAATGGGTCTGAGGGTGTTTTTGGGGGGGTTGAAATGGGTCTGGGGGTGTTTTTGGGGGGTTTAAGTGGGTCTGGGGGCCTTTTTGGGTCTGGGGGTGTTTTGGGGGGGTTAAATGGGCCTGGGGGTGTTTTGGGGGGGTTAAATGGGTCTGAGGGCATTTTGGGGGGGTTGAAATGGGTCTGGGGGTGGTTTTGGGGGGCTTAAATGGGCCTGGGGGCGATTTTGGGTCTGGGGTCATTTTTGGGGGGG
>NW_027183726.1:0-90651 GCF_041296385.1 Aphelocoma coerulescens | reverse complement strand
AGCTGTTGCTCAATGCTTATGCCAAGCTATTGTGTTCCTCATGGAACCAAGGAGCCATTGTGACACTGCAGGGGCTGATGGCATCAAGGAGGCAATTGTGACAGTACAGAACCTCCTAGAAACAAGGCTCCATTGTGACACCGTGGGGAATCATGGAATCACGGAGCCCGTTGTGACACGGCCAGGCCGCATGGAACCAATGGTCCATGGTAACACGGCGGATTCAAGAAGAGCATGGTGACACCACGCAACATCATGGAACCATAGGTCCATTGTGACACAGCGGGGCCTCATGGAAACAAGGGGACCATTGTGGCAAAGCAGGGCCTAATGGAAGCATGGAGAGCATTGTGACATTGTGGGGAATCATGGAAGCATGGAGAGCATTGTGACACTAAGGAAACTCCTGGAACCAAGATGAGCACTGGCACATAATGGAACCTCATGGAAGCAAGCCTCCATGATGACTTTGGAGGGCCTCGGGGACCACAGGACCCATTGTGACACAGCAGGACCTGGTGGAACCAAGGAGCCTTTGTGATGCTCCAGATCCACATGGAAGCCAGGGTGCACTGAGACACAGCGGGGCCTTGTTGGAACCAAAGACACCTCTGCAAAAAGCAGGCTAGCTCATAGAAGCAAGGAGTCCATTGTTACAACATCAAACCTATGGAAGCAAGGGACCATTGTGACACTGCGGGGCCTCATGGAACCAATTGTCCATGATGACAGTGCGGATCAAAAGAGACCATGGTGACACTGCAGAACCCGATGGAACCAAGGAGCCATTGTGACACAGTGGGGCCTCATGGAATCAAGGAGACCATTGTGACCCAGGTGTTGCATGTGAAGGCAAGGAGCCATTGTGACACTTTGGGCTTCTTCCCTTGAGCTCTGCAGCTGGCTGTCCCAGCCCAGCGCACCATGTGCCACCTGCTCTCCTCAGGGCTCTGCCTGCACACAGCCCCAGGAGAAGTTTTCCTGTTTGCAAGGAAAGAATGGAAAAGCCGGAGCAGGTTTCCCAAACAACAAACCCCACTCAGGAGCCACATGCTCAGTACAGGCTGCCGGGAACGATGTCCCCTTTCTACAAGGGTCAGGGTGAGCAGAATTCTCTGGGAGCAGAATTCTCGGAGTCTTTCCACTGAATTCTCTGTCCCTGTGTCTTGGGGTGACTTTATCATGTGTATCCCCTATCGCTGCTCTATGCCCAGAAGTGAACTTTGTGCATTTCTGTGCCTTTCAACTGAGCCTGAGAGGGGGGAGAGGGAAAAAAAACCGGACAAACTTCTCAGAGCGTTTGTTCAAGGACACACATACACACTCCTCTGCATCCTGCTTGCAGCAAGAGCAGAGGAAGCAACTTTGTTTCTTTTTAGCCAGTTTTCAGCTCCTTTTCTCTGGGGGGAGATGGAGAGTTGAACTTTGTTTTCCTGGGACTTTGGGGTTTTTTTTCCCTTCTTCTCTTCTTGACTCTTTCAACATCAGACCACATTGGGAGAATTTTCTACTGAGGTGGGGGCCCTGAATGTGGGCCCATGAGCCAGCTGCAAGGAGGAGGAGAGAGACTACACCTCCGGAAGTGTTGGGGTTCCTCCCCCCTGCCATGAGGTCATGGGAGAGGGGACCCTGGGGTAGAGGCATGGCCTGGGCACGGGGTCTCCCTGCTCCCTGCTGACATGTGCCCTAATCCTGTTCAGCACTGCTTATTTTGTGTTGCCCTGTGCCAGGAGGGCCCTGGTTGTGCCGTGACTGCTCAGTTCTTTGGCAGTGCCCCGCCCATGTGGCTGGAGAAGAAAGAGCTCTGAAACTTCTCTCATGAATGGCTCCCTATTTCTTTGCACGGGCCTCGCTGTCTATGGATGTTTCAGGAGACCCCACCGAAACACGGAAGGACTCTCAAATTATCCCAGCTTTCTCTGCACAGCGAGAGCTTTTTACATTTAGCATTGTTATCCTCTTCCTTTGTGTTTGTTAAAAAAATAGGTTTTATCTCTTTCACTTTCTTCCCAGGAAAATTCTTTTTTCCCGAAGCTGGTGGGGGAGGGCTGGATGTAACCTGCCTTCTATCAGAGGATATTTTCCTCCACATTTGTCCAAACCGGCACAGCCTGTCCTTTCCTGGGTCTCTGTTGCAGATGGAAGCTGCTGGTGCCATTGTCAGCTTGAAGCCCTCTTTTGATGCAAGCAGATGTTGCCAGGTGTGTTCAGCAGCTGTTGCTCAATGCTTATGCCAAGCTATTGTGTTCCTCATGGAACCAAGGAGCCATTGTGACACTGCAGGGGCTGATGGCATCAAGGAGGCAATTGTGACAGTACAGAACCTCCTAGAAACAAGGCTCCATTGTGACACCGTGGGGAATCATGGAATCACGGAGCCCGTTGTGACACGGCCAGGCCGCATGGAACCAATGGTCCATGGTAACACGGCGGATTCAAGAAGAGCACGGTGACACCACGCAACATCATGGAACCATAGGTCCATTGTGACACAGCGGGGCCTCATGGAAACAAGGGGACCATTGTGGCAAAGCAGGGCCTAATGGAAGCATGGAGAGCATTGTGACATTGTGGGGAATCATGGAAGCATGGAGAGCATTGTGACACTAAGGAAACTCCTGGAACCAAGATGAGCACTGGCACATAATGGAACCTCATGGAAGCAAGCCTCCATGATGACTTTGGAGGGCCTCGGGGACCACAGGACCCATTGTGACACAGCAGGACCTGGTGGAACCAAGGAGCCTTTGTGATGCTCCAGATCCACATGGAAGCCAGGGTGCACTGAGACACAGCGGGGCCTTGTTGGAACCAAAGACACCTCTGCAAAAAGCAGGCTAGCTCATAGAAGCAAGGAGTCCATTGTTACAACATCAAACCTATGGAAGCAAGGGACCATTGTGACACTGCGGGGCCTCATGGAACCAATTGTCCATGATGACAGTGCGGATCAAAAGAGACCATGGTGACACTGCAGAACCCGATGGAACCAAGGAGCCATTGTGACACAGTGGGGCCTCATGGAATCAAGGAGACCATTGTGACCCAGGTGTTGCATGTGAAGGCAAGGAGCCATTGTGACACTTTGGGCTTCTTCCCTTGAGCTCTGCAGCTGGCTGTCCCAGCCCAGCGCACCATGTGCCACCTGCTCTCCTCAGGGCTCTGCCTGCACACAGCCCCAGGAGAAGTTTTCCTGTTTGGAAGGAAAGAATGGAAAAGCCGGAGCAGGTTTCCCAAACAACAAACCCCACTCAGGAGCCACATGCTCAGTACAGGCTGCCGGGAACGATGTCCCCTTTCTACAAGGGTCAGTGTGAGCAGAATTCTCTGGGAGCAGAATTCTCGGAGTCTTTCCACTGAATTCTCTGTCCCTGTGTCTTGGGGTGACTTTATCATGTGTATCCCCTATTGCTGCTCTATGCCCAGAAGTGAACTTTGTGCATTTCTGTGCCTTTCAACTGAGCCTGAGAGGGGGGAGAGGAAAAAAAACCGGACAAACTTCTCAGAGCGTTTGTTCAAGGACACACATACACACTCCTCTGCATCCTGCTTGCAGCAAGAGCAGAGGAAGCAACTTTGTTTCTTTTTAGCCAGTTTTCAGCTCCTTTTCTCTGGGGGGAGATGGAGAGTTGAACTTTGTTTTCCTGGGACTTTGGGGTTTTTTTTCCCTTCTTCTCTTCTTGACTCTTTCAACATCAGACCACATTGGGAGAATTTTCTACTGAGGTGGGGGCCCTGAATGTGGGCCCATGAGCCAGCTGCAAGGAGGAGGAGAGAGACTACACCTCCGGAAGTGTTGGGGTTCCTCCCCCCTGCCATGAGGTCATGGGAGAGGGGACCCTGGGGTAGAGGCATGGCCTGGGCACGGGGTCTCCCTGCTCCCTGCTGACATGTGCCCTAATCCTGTTCAGCACTGCTTATTTTGTGTTGCCCTGTGCCAGGAGGGCCCTGGTTGTGCCGTGACTGCTCAGTTCTTTGGCAGTGCCCCGCCCATGTGGCTGGAGAAGAAAGAGCTCTGAAACTTCTCTCATGAATGGCTCCCTATTTCTTTGCACGGGCCTCGCTGTCTATGGATGTTTCAGGAGACCCCACCGAAACACGGAAGGACTCTCAAATTATCCCAGCTTTCTCTGCACAGCGAGAGCTTTTTACATTTAGCATTGTTATCCTTTTCCTTTGTGTTTGTTAAAAAAATAGGTTTTATCTCTTTCACTTTCTTCCCAGGAAAATTCTTTTTTCCCGAAGCTGGTGGGGGAGGGCTGGGTGTAACCTGCCTTCTATCAGAGGATATTTTCCTCCACATTTGTCCAAACCGGCACAGCCTGTCCTTTCCTGGGTCTCTGTTGCAGATGGAAGCTGCTGGTGCCATTGTCAGCTTGAAGCCCTCTTTTGATGCAAGCAGATGTTGCCAGGTGTGTTCAGCAGCTGTTGCTCAATGCTTATGCCAAGCTATTGTGTTCCTCATGGAACCAAGGAGCCATTGTGACACTGCAGGGGCTGATGGCATCAAGGAGGCAATTGTGACAGTACAGAACCTCCTAGAAACAAGGCTCCATTGTGACACCGTGGGGAATCATGGAATCACGGAGCCCGTTGTGACACGGCCAGGCCGCATGGAACCAATGGTCCATGGTAACACGGCGGATTCAAGAAGAGCACGGTGACACCACGCAACATCACGGAACCATAGGTCCATTGTGACACAGCGGGGCCTCATGGAAACAAGGGGACCATTGTGGCAAAGCAGGGCCTAATGGAAGCATGGAGAGCATTGTGACATTGTGGGGAATCATGGAAGCATGGAGAGCATTGTGACACTAAGGAAACTCCTGGAACCAAGATGAGCACTGGCACATAATGGAACCTCATGGAAGCAAGCCTCCATGATGACTTTGGAGGGCCTCAGGGACCACAGGACCCATTGTGACACAGCAGGACCTGGTGGAACCAAGGAGCCTTTGTGATGCTCCAGATCCACATGGAAGCCAGGGTGCACTGAGACACAGCGGGGCCTTGTTGGAACCAAAGACACCTCTGCAAAAAGCAGGCTAGCTCATAGAAGCAAGGAGTCCATTGTTACAACATCAAACCTATGGAAGCAAGGGACCATTGTGACACTGCGGGGCCTCATGGAACCAATTGTCCATGATGACAGTGCGGATCAAAAGAGACCATGGTGACACTGCAGAACCCGATGGAACCAAGGAGCCATTGTGACACAGTGGGGCCTCATGGAATCAAGGAGACCATTGTGACCCAGGTGTTGCATGTGAAGGCAAGGAGCCATTGTGACACTTTGGGCTTCTTCCCTTGAGCTCTGCAGCTGGCTGTCCCAGCCCAGCGCACCATGTGCCACCTGCTCTCCTCAGGGCTCTGCCTGCACACAGCCCCAGGAGAAGTTTTCCTGTTTGGAAGGAAAGAATGGAAAAGCCGGAGCAGGTTTCCCAAACAACAAACCCCACTCAGGAGCCACATGCTCAGTACAGGCTGCCGGGAACGATGTCCCCTTTCTACAAGGGTCAGGGTGAGCAGAATTCTCTGGGAGCAGAATTCTCGGAGTCTTTCCACTGAATTCTCTGTCCCTGTGTCTTGGGGTGACTTTATCATGTGTATCCCCTATCGCTGCTCTATGCCCAGAAGTGAACTTTGTGCATTTCTGTGCCTTTCAACTGAGCCTGAGAGGGGGGAGAGGGAAAAAAAACCGGACAAACTTCTCAGAGCGTTTGTTCAAGGACACACATACACACTCCTCTGCATCCTGCTTGCAGCAAGAGCAGAGGAAGCAACTTTGTTTCTTTTTAGCCAGTTTTCAGCTCCTTTTCTCTGGGGGGAGATGGAGAGTTGAACTTTGTTTTCCTGGGACTTTGGGGTTTTTTTTCCCTTCTTCTCTTCTTGACTCTTTCAACATCAGACCACATTGGGAGAATTTTCTACCGAGGTGGGGGCCCTGAATGTGGGCCCACGAGCCAGCTGCAAGGAGGAGGAGAGAGACTACACCTCCGGAAGTGTTGGGGTTCCTCCCCCCTGCCATGAGGTCATGGGAGAGGGGACCCTGGGGTAGAGGCATGGCCTGGGCACGGGGTCTCCCTGCTCCCTGCTGACATGTGCCCTAATCCTGTTCAGCACTGCTTATTTTGTGTTGCCCTGTGCCAGGAGGGCCCTGGTTGTGCCGTGGCTGCTCAGTTCTTTGGCAGTGCCCCGCCCATGTGGCTGGAGAAGAAAGAGCTCTGAAACTTCTCTCATGAATGGCTCCCTATTTCTTTGCACGGGCCTCGCTGTCTATGGATGTTTCAGGAGACCCCACCGAAACACGGAAGGACTCTCAAATTATCCCAGCTTTCTCTGCACAGCGAGAGCTTTTAATATTTAGCATTGTTCTCCTTTTCCTGGGTGTTTGTTAAAAAATGGTTTTTATCTCTTTCACTTTCTTCCCAGGAAAATTCTTTTTTCCCGAAGCTGGTGGGGGAGGGCTGGGTGTAACCTGCCTTCTATCAGAGGATATTTTCCTCCACATTTGTCCAAACCGGCACAGCCTGTCCTTTCCTGGGTCTCTGTTGCAGATGGAAGCTGCTGGTGCCATTGTCAGCTTGAAGCCCTCTTTTGATGCAAGCAGATGTTGCCAGGTGTGTTCAGCAGCTGTTGCTCAATGCTTATGCCAAGCTATTGTGTTCCTCATGGAACCAAGGAGCCATTGTGACACTGCAGGGGCTGATGGCATCAAGGAGGCAATTGTGACAGTACAGAACCTCCTAGAAACAAGGCTCCATTGTGACACCGTGGGGAATCATGGAATCACGGAGCCCATTGTGACACGGCCAGGCCGCATGGAACCAATGGTCCATGGTAACACGGCGGATTCAAGAAGAGCACGGTGACACCACGCAACATCATGGAACCATAGGTCCATTGTGACACAGCGGGGCCTCATGGAAACAAGGGGACCATTGTGGCAAAGCAGGGCCTAATGGAAGCATGGAGAGCATTGTGACATTGTGGGGAATCATGGAAGCATGGAGAGCATTGTGACACTAAGGAAACTCCTGGAACCAAGATGACCACTGGCACATAATGGAACCTCATGGAAGCAAGCCTCCATGATGACTTTGGAGGGCCTCGGGGACCACAGGACCCATTGTGACACAGCAGGACCTGGTGGAACCAAGGAGCCTTTGTGATACTCCAGATCCACATGGAAGCCAGGGTGCACTGAGACACAGCGGGGCCTTGTTGGAACCAAAGACACCTCTGCAAAAAGCAGGCTAGCTCATAGAAGCAAGGAGTCCATTGTTACAACATCAAACCTATGGAAGCAAGGGACCATTGTGACACTGCGGGGCCTCATGGAACCAATTGTCCATGATGACAGTGCGGATCAAAAGAGACCATGGTGACACTGCGGAACCCGATGGAACCAAGGAGCCATTGTGACACAGTGGGGCCTCATGGAATCAAGGAGACCATTGTGACCCAGGTGTTGCATGTGAAGGCAAGGAGCCATTGTGACACTTTGGGCTTCTTCCCTTGAGCTCTGCAGCTGGCTGTCCCAGCCCAGCGCACCATGTGCCACCTGCTCTCCTCAGGGCTCTGCCTGCACACAGCCCCAGGAGAAGTTTTCCTGTTTGGAAGGAAAGAATGGAAAAGCCGGAGCAGGTTTCCCAAACAACAAACCCCACTCAGGAGCCACATGCTCAGTACAGGCTGCCGGGAACGATGTCCCCTTTCTACAAGGGTCAGTGTGAGCAGAATTCTCTGGGAGCAGAATTCTCGGAGTCTTTCCACTGAATTCTCTGTCCCTGTGTCTTGGGGTGACTTTATCATGTGTATCCCCTATTGCTGCTCTATGCCCAGAAGTGAACTTTGTGCATTTCTGTGCCTTTCAACTGAGCCTGAGAGGGGGGAGAGGAAAAAAAACCGGACAAACTTCTCAGAGCGTTTGTTCAAGGACACACATACACACTCCTCTGCATCCTGCTTGCAGCAAGAGCAGAGGAAGCAACTTTGTTTCTTTTTAGCCAGTTTTCAGCTCCTTTTCTCTGGGGGGAGATGGAGAGTTGAACTTTGTTTTCCTGGGACTTTGGGGTTTTTTTTCCCTTCTTCTCTTCTTGACTCTTTCAACATCAGAGCACATTGGGAGAATTTTCTACTGAGGTGGGGGCCCTGAATGTGGGCCCACGAGCCAGCTGCAAGGAGGAGGAGAGAGACTACACCTCCGGAAGTGTTGGGGTTCCTCCCCCCTGCCATGAGGTCATGGGAGAGGGGACCCTGGGGTAGAGGCATGGCCTGGGCACGGGGTCTCCCTGCTCCCTGCTGACATGTGCCCTAATCCTGTTCAGCACTGCTTATTTTGTGTTGCCCTGTGCCAGGAGGGCCCTGGTTGTGCCGTGACTGCTCAGTTCTTTGGCAGTGCCCCGCCCATGTGGCTGGAGAAGAAAGAGCTCTGAAACTTCTCTCATGAATGGCTCCCTATTTCTTTGCACGGGCCTCGCTGTCTATGGATGTTTCAGGAGACCCCACCGAAACACGGAAGGACTCTCAAATTATCCCAGCTTTCTCTGCACAGCGAGAGCTTTTTACATTTAGCATTGTTATCCTTTTCCTTTGTGTTTGTTAAAAAAATAGTTTTTATCTCTTTCACTTTCTTCCCAGGAAAATTCTTTTTTCCCGAAGCTGGTGGGGGAGGGCTGGATGTAACCTGCCTTCTATCAGAGGATATTTTCCTCCACATTTGTCCAAACCGGCACAGCCTGTCCTTTCCTGGGTCTCTGTTGCAGATGGAAGCTGCTGGTGCCATTGTCAGCTTGAAGCCCTCTTTTGATGCAAGCAGATGTTGCCAGGTGTGTTCAGCAGCTGTTGCTCAATGCTTATGCCAAGCTATTGTGTTCCTCATGGAACCAAGGAGCCATTGTGACACTGCAGGGGCTGATGGCATCAAGGAGGCAATTGTGACAGTACAGAACCTCCTAGAAACAAGGCTCCATTGTGACACCGTGGGGAATCATGGAATCACGGAGCCCGTTGTGACACGGCCAGGCCGCATGGAACCAATGGTCCATGGTAACACGGCGGATTCAAGAAGAGCATGGTGACACCACGCAACATCATGGAACCATAGGTCCATTGTGACACAGCGGGGCCTCATGGAAACAAGGGGACCATTGTGGCAAAGCAGGGCCTAATGGAAGCATGGAGAGCATTGTGACATTGTGGGGAATCATGGAAGCATGGAGAGCATTGTGACACTAAGGAAACTCCTGGAACCAAGATGAGCACTGGCACATAATGGAACCTCATGGAAGCAAGCCTCCATGATGACTTTGGAGGGCCTCGGGGACCACAGGACCCATTGTGACACAGCAGGACCTGGTGGAACCAAGGAGCCTTTGTGATGCTCCAGATCCACATGGAAGCCAGGGTGCACTGAGACACAGCGGGGCCTTGTTGGAACCAAAGACACCTCTGCAAAAAGCAGGCTAGCTCATAGAAGCAAGGAGTCCATTGTTACAACATCAAAGCTATGGAAGCAAGGGACCATTGTGACACTGCGGGGCCTCATGGAACCAATTGTCCATGATGACAGTGCGGATCAAAAGAGACCATGGTGACACTGCAGAACCCGATGGAACCAAGGAGCCATTGTGACACAGTGGGGCCTCATGGAATCAAGGAGACCATTGTGACCCAGGTGTTGCATGTGAAGGCAAGGAGCCATTGTGACACTTTGGGCTTCTTCCCTTGAGCTCTGCAGCTGGCTGTCCCAGCCCAGCGCACCATGTGCCACCTGCTCTCCTCAGGGCTCTGCCTGCACACAGCCCCAGGAGAAGTTTTCCTGTTTGCAAGGAAAGAATGGAAAAGCCGGAGCAGGTTTCCCAAACAACAAACCCCACTCAGGAGCCACATGCTCAGTACAGGCTGCCGGGAACGATGTCCCCTTTCTACAAGGGTCAGGGTGAGCAGAATTCTCTGGGAGCAGAATTCTCGGAGTCTTTCCACTGAATTCTCTGTCCCTGTGTCTTGGGGTGACTTTATCATGTGTATCCCCTATCGCTGCTCTATGCCCAGAAGTGAACTTTGTGCATTTCTGTGCCTTTCAACTGAGCCTGAGAGGGGGGAGAGGGAAAAAAAACCGGACAAACTTCTCAGAGCGTTTGTTCAAGGACACACATACACACTCCTCTGCATCCTGCTTGCAGCAAGAGCAGAGGAAGCAACTTTGTTTCTTTTTAGCCAGTTTTCAGCTCCTTTTCTCTGGGGGGAGATGGAGAGTTGAACTTTGTTTTCCTGGGACTTTGGGGTTTTTTTTCCCTTCTTCTCTTCTTGACTCTTTCAACATCAGACCACATTGGGAGAATTTTCTACTGAGGTGGGGGCCCTGAATGTGGGCCCATGAGCCAGCTGCAAGGAGGAGGAGAGAGACTACACCTCCGGAAGTGTTGGGGTTCCTCCCCCCTGCCATGAGGTCATGGGAGAGGGGACCCTGGGGTAGAGGCATGGCCTGGGCACGGGGTCTCCCTGCTCCCTGCTGACATGTGCCCTAATCCTGTTCAGCACTGCTTATTTTGTGTTGCCCTGTGCCAGGAGGGCCCTGGTTGTGCCGTGACTGCTCAGTTCTTTGGCAGTGCCCCGCCCATGTGGCTGGAGAAGAAAGAGCTCTGAAACTTCTCTCATGAATGGCTCCCTATTTCTTTGCACGGGCCTCGCTGTCTATGGATGTTTCAGGAGACCCCACCGAAACACGGAAGGACTCTCAAATTATCCCAGCTTTCTCTGCACAGCGAGAGCTTTTTACATTTAGCATTGTTATCCTCTTCCTTTGTGTTTGTTAAAAAAATAGGTTTTATCTCTTTCACTTTCTTCCCAGGAAAATTCTTTTTTCCCGAAGCTGGTGGGGGAGGGCTGGATGTAACCTGCCTTCTATCAGAGGATATTTTCCTCCACATTTGTCCAAACCGGCACAGCCTGTCCTTTCCTGGGTCTCTGTTGCAGATGGAAGCTGCTGGTGCCATTGTCAGCTTGAAGCCCTCTTTTGATGCAAGCAGATGTTGCCAGGTGTGTTCAGCAGCTGTTGCTCAATGCTTATGCCAAGCTATTGTGTTCCTCATGGAACCAAGGAGCCATTGTGACACTGCAGGGGCTGATGGCATCAAGGAGGCAATTGTGACAGTACAGAACCTCCTAGAAACAAGGCTCCATTGTGACACCGTGGGGAATCATGGAATCACGGAGCCCGTTGTGACACGGCCAGGCCGCATGGAACCAATGGTCCATGGTAACACGGCGGATTCAAGAAGAGCACGGTGACACCACGCAACATCATGGAACCATAGGTCCATTGTGACACAGCGGGGCCTCATGGAAACAAGGGGACCATTGTGGCAAAGCAGGGCCTAATGGAAGCATGGAGAGCATTGTGACATTGTGGGGAATCATGGAAGCATGGAGAGCATTGTGACACTAAGGAAACTCCTGGAACCAAGATGAGCACTGGCACATAATGGAACCTCATGGAAGCAAGCCTCCATGATGACTTTGGAGGGCCTCGGGGACCACAGGACCCATTGTGACACAGCAGGACCTGGTGGAACCAAGGAGCCTTTGTGATGCTCCAGATCCACATGGAAGCCAGGGTGCACTGAGACACAGCGGGGCCTTGTTGGAACCAAAGACACCTCTGCAAAAAGCAGGCTAGCTCATAGAAGCAAGGAGTCCATTGTTACAACATCAAACCTATGGAAGCAAGGGACCATTGTGACACTGCGGGGCCTCATGGAACCAATTGTCCATGATGACAGTGCGGATCAAAAGAGACCATGGTGACACTGCAGAACCCGATGGAACCAAGGAGCCATTGTGACACAGTGGGGCCTCATGGAATCAAGGAGACCATTGTGACCCAGGTGTTGCATGTGAAGGCAAGGAGCCATTGTGACACTTTGGGCTTCTTCCCTTGAGCTCTGCAGCTGGCTGTCCCAGCCCAGCGCACCATGTGCCACCTGCTCTCCTCAGGGCTCTGCCTGCACACAGCCCCAGGAGAAGTTTTCCTGTTTGGAAGGAAAGAATGGAAAAGCCGGAGCAGGTTTCCCAAACAACAAACCCCACTCAGGAGCCACATGCTCAGTACAGGCTGCCGGGAACGATGTCCCCTTTCTACAAGGGTCAGTGTGAGCAGAATTCTCTGGGAGCAGAATTCTCGGAGTCTTTCCACTGAATTCTCTGTCCCTGTGTCTTGGGGTGACTTTATCATGTGTATCCCCTATTGCTGCTCTATGCCCAGAAGTGAACTTTGTGCATTTCTGTGCCTTTCAACTGAGCCTGAGAGGGGGGAGAGGAAAAAAAACCGGACAAACTTCTCAGAGCGTTTGTTCAAGGACACACATACACACTCCTCTGCATCCTGCTTGCAGCAAGAGCAGAGGAAGCAACTTTGTTTCTTTTTAGCCAGTTTTCAGCTCCTTTTCTCTGGGGGGAGATGGAGAGTTGAACTTTGTTTTCCTGGGACTTTGGGGTTTTTTTTCCCTTCTTCTCTTCTTGACTCTTTCAACATCAGACCACATTGGGAGAATTTTCTACTGAGGTGGGGGCCCTGAATGTGGGCCCATGAGCCAGCTGCAAGGAGGAGGAGAGAGACTACACCTCCGGAAGTGTTGGGGTTCCTCCCCCCTGCCATGAGGTCATGGGAGAGGGGACCCTGGGGTAGAGGCATGGCCTGGGCACGGGGTCTCCCTGCTCCCTGCTGACATGTGCCCTAATCCTGTTCAGCACTGCTTATTTTGTGTTGCCCTGTGCCAGGAGGGCCCTGGTTGTGCCGTGACTGCTCAGTTCTTTGGCAGTGCCCCGCCCATGTGGCTGGAGAAGAAAGAGCTCTGAAACTTCTCTCATGAATGGCTCCCTATTTCTTTGCACGGGCCTCGCTGTCTATGGATGTTTCAGGAGACCCCACCGAAACACGGAAGGACTCTCAAATTATCCCAGCTTTCTCTGCACAGCGAGAGCTTTTTACATTTAGCATTGTTATCCTTTTCCTTTGTGTTTGTTAAAAAAATAGGTTTTATCTCTTTCACTTTCTTCCCAGGAAAATTCTTTTTTCCCGAAGCTGGTGGGGGAGGGCTGGGTGTAACCTGCCTTCTATCAGAGGATATTTTCCTCCACATTTGTCCAAACCGGCACAGCCTGTCCTTTCCTGGGTCTCTGTTGCAGATGGAAGCTGCTGGTGCCATTGTCAGCTTGAAGCCCTCTTTTGATGCAAGCAGATGTTGCCAGGTGTGTTCAGCAGCTGTTGCTCAATGCTTATGCCAAGCTATTGTGTTCCTCATGGAACCAAGGAGCCATTGTGACACTGCAGGGGCTGATGGCATCAAGGAGGCAATTGTGACAGTACAGAACCTCCTAGAAACAAGGCTCCATTGTGACACCGTGGGGAATCATGGAATCACGGAGCCCGTTGTGACACGGCCAGGCCGCATGGAACCAATGGTCCATGGTAACACGGCGGATTCAAGAAGAGCACGGTGACACCACGCAACATCACGGAACCATAGGTCCATTGTGACACAGCGGGGCCTCATGGAAACAAGGGGACCATTGTGGCAAAGCAGGGCCTAATGGAAGCATGGAGAGCATTGTGACATTGTGGGGAATCATGGAAGCATGGAGAGCATTGTGACACTAAGGAAACTCCTGGAACCAAGATGAGCACTGGCACATAATGGAACCTCATGGAAGCAAGCCTCCATGATGACTTTGGAGGGCCTCAGGGACCACAGGACCCATTGTGACACAGCAGGACCTGGTGGAACCAAGGAGCCTTTGTGATGCTCCAGATCCACATGGAAGCCAGGGTGCACTGAGACACAGCGGGGCCTTGTTGGAACCAAAGACACCTCTGCAAAAAGCAGGCTAGCTCATAGAAGCAAGGAGTCCATTGTTACAACATCAAACCTATGGAAGCAAGGGACCATTGTGACACTGCGGGGCCTCATGGAACCAATTGTCCATGATGACAGTGCGGATCAAAAGAGACCATGGTGACACTGCAGAACCCGATGGAACCAAGGAGCCATTGTGACACAGTGGGGCCTCATGGAATCAAGGAGACCATTGTGACCCAGGTGTTGCATGTGAAGGCAAGGAGCCATTGTGACACTTTGGGCTTCTTCCCTTGAGCTCTGCAGCTGGCTGTCCCAGCCCAGCGCACCATGTGCCACCTGCTCTCCTCAGGGCTCTGCCTGCACACAGCCCCAGGAGAAGTTTTCCTGTTTGGAAGGAAAGAATGGAAAAGCCGGAGCAGGTTTCCCAAACAACAAACCCCACTCAGGAGCCACATGCTCAGTACAGGCTGCCGGGAACGATGTCCCCTTTCTACAAGGGTCAGGGTGAGCAGAATTCTCTGGGAGCAGAATTCTCGGAGTCTTTCCACTGAATTCTCTGTCCCTGTGTCTTGGGGTGACTTTATCATGTGTATCCCCTATCGCTGCTCTATGCCCAGAAGTGAACTTTGTGCATTTCTGTGCCTTTCAACTGAGCCTGAGAGGGGGGAGAGGGAAAAAAAACCGGACAAACTTCTCAGAGCGTTTGTTCAAGGACACACATACACACTCCTCTGCATCCTGCTTGCAGCAAGAGCAGAGGAAGCAACTTTGTTTCTTTTTAGCCAGTTTTCAGCTCCTTTTCTCTGGGGGGAGATGGAGAGTTGAACTTTGTTTTCCTGGGACTTTGGGGTTTTTTTTCCCTTCTTCTCTTCTTGACTCTTTCAACATCAGACCACATTGGGAGAATTTTCTACCGAGGTGGGGGCCCTGAATGTGGGCCCACGAGCCAGCTGCAAGGAGGAGGAGAGAGACTACACCTCCGGAAGTGTTGGGGTTCCTCCCCCCTGCCATGAGGTCATGGGAGAGGGGACCCTGGGGTAGAGGCATGGCCTGGGCACGGGGTCTCCCTGCTCCCTGCTGACATGTGCCCTAATCCTGTTCAGCACTGCTTATTTTGTGTTGCCCTGTGCCAGGAGGGCCCTGGTTGTGCCGTGGCTGCTCAGTTCTTTGGCAGTGCCCCGCCCATGTGGCTGGAGAAGAAAGAGCTCTGAAACTTCTCTCATGAATGGCTCCCTATTTCTTTGCACGGGCCTCGCTGTCTATGGATGTTTCAGGAGACCCCACCGAAACACGGAAGGACTCTCAAATTATCCCAGCTTTCTCTGCACAGCGAGAGCTTTTAATATTTAGCATTGTTCTCCTTTTCCTGGGTGTTTGTTAAAAAATGGTTTTTATCTCTTTCACTTTCTTCCCAGGAAAATTCTTTTTTCCCGAAGCTGGTGGGGGAGGGCTGGGTGTAACCTGCCTTCTATCAGAGGATATTTTCCTCCACATTTGTCCAAACCGGCACAGCCTGTCCTTTCCTGGGTCTCTGTTGCAGATGGAAGCTGCTGGTGCCATTGTCAGCTTGAAGCCCTCTTTTGATGCAAGCAGATGTTGCCAGGTGTGTTCAGCAGCTGTTGCTCAATGCTTATGCCAAGCTATTGTGTTCCTCATGGAACCAAGGAGCCATTGTGACACTGCAGGGGCTGATGGCATCAAGGAGGCAATTGTGACAGTACAGAACCTCCTAGAAACAAGGCTCCATTGTGACACCGTGGGGAATCATGGAATCACGGAGCCCATTGTGACACGGCCAGGCCGCATGGAACCAATGGTCCATGGTAACACGGCGGATTCAAGAAGAGCACGGTGACACCACGCAACATCATGGAACCATAGGTCCATTGTGACACAGCGGGGCCTCATGGAAACAAGGGGACCATTGTGGCAAAGCAGGGCCTAATGGAAGCATGGAGAGCATTGTGACATTGTGGGGAATCATGGAAGCATGGAGAGCATTGTGACACTAAGGAAACTCCTGGAACCAAGATGACCACTGGCACATAATGGAACCTCATGGAAGCAAGCCTCCATGATGACTTTGGAGGGCCTCGGGGACCACAGGACCCATTGTGACACAGCAGGACCTGGTGGAACCAAGGAGCCTTTGTGATACTCCAGATCCACATGGAAACCAGGGTGCACTGAGACACAGCGGGGCCTTGTTGGAACCAAAGACACCTCTGCAAAAAGCAGGCTAGCTCATAGAAGCAAGGAGTCCATTGTTACAACATCAAACCTATGGAAGCAAGGGACCATTGTGACACTGCGGGGCCTCATGGAACCAATTGTCCATGATGACAGTGCGGATCAAAAGAGACCATGGTGACACTGCGGAACCCGATGGAACCAAGGAGCCATTGTGACACAGTGGGGCCTCATGGAATCAAGGAGACCATTGTGACCCAGGTGTTGCATGTGAAGGCAAGGAGCCATTGTGACACTTTGGGCTTCTTCCCTTGAGCTCTGCAGCTGGCTGTCCCAGCCCAGCGCACCATGTGCCACCTGCTCTCCTCAGGGCTCTGCCTGCACACAGCCCCAGGAGAAGTTTTCCTGTTTGGAAGGAAAGAATGGAAAAGCCGGAGCAGGTTTCCCAAACAACAAACCCCACTCAGGAGCCACATGCTCAGTACAGGCTGCCGGGAACGATGTCCCCTTTCTACAAGGGTCAGTGTGAGCAGAATTCTCTGGGAGCAGAATTCTCGGAGTCTTTCCACTGAATTCTCTGTCCCTGTGTCTTGGGGTGACTTTATCATGTGTATCCCCTATTGCTGCTCTATGCCCAGAAGTGAACTTTGTGCATTTCTGTGCCTTTCAACTGAGCCTGAGAGGGGGGAGAGGAAAAAAAACCGGACAAACTTCTCAGAGCGTTTGTTCAAGGACACACATACACACTCCTCTGCATCCTGCTTGCAGCAAGAGCAGAGGAAGCAACTTTGTTTCTTTTTAGCCAGTTTTCAGCTCCTTTTCTCTGGGGGGAGATGGAGAGTTGAACTTTGTTTTCCTGGGACTTTGGGGTTTTTTTTCCCTTCTTCTCTTCTTGACTCTTTCAACATCAGACCACATTGGGAGAATTTTCTACTGAGGTGGGGGCCCTGAATGTGGGCCCATGAGCCAGCTGCAAGGAGGAGGAGAGAGACTACACCTCCGGAAGTGTTGGGGTTCCTCCCCCCTGCCATGAGGTCATGGGAGAGGGGACCCTGGGGTAGAGGCATGGCCTGGGCACGGGGTCTCCCTGCTCCCTGCTGACATGTGCCCTAATCCTGTTCAGCACTGCTTATTTTGTGTTGCCCTGTGCCAGGAGGGCCCTGGTTGTGCCGTGACTGCTCAGTTCTTTGGCAGTGCCCCGCCCATGTGGCTGGAGAAGAAAGAGCTCTGAAACTTCTCTCATGAATGGCTCCCTATTTCTTTGCACGGGCCTCGCTGTCTATGGATGTTTCAGGAGACCCCACCGAAACACGGAAGGACTCTCAAATTATCCCAGCTTTCTCTGCACAGCGAGAGCTTTTTACATTTAGCATTGTTATCCTTTTCCTGTGTGTTTGTTAAAAAAATAGTTTTTATCTCTTTCACTTTCTTCCCAGGAAAATTCTTTTTTCCCGAAGCTGGTGGGGGAGGGCTGGATGTAACCTGCCTTCTATCAGAGGATATTTTCCTCCACATTTGTCCAAACCAGCACAGCCTGTCCTTTCCTGGGTCTCTGTTGCAGATGGAAGCTGCTGGTGCCATTGTCAGCTTGAAGCCCTCTTTTGATGCAAGCAGATGTTGCCAGGTGTGTTCAGCAGCTGTTTCTCAATGCTTATGCCAAGCTATTGTGTTCCTCATGGAACCAAGGAGCCATTGTGACACTGCAGGGGCTGATGGCATCAAGGAGGCAATTGTGACAGTACAGAACCTCCTAGAAACAAGGCTCCATTGTGACACCGTGGGGAATCATGGAATCACGGAGCCCGTTGTGACACGGCCAGGCCGCATGGAACCAATGGTCCATGGTAACACGGCGGATTCAAGAAGAGCACGGTGACACCACGCAACATCATGGAACCATAGGTCCATTGTGACACAGCGGGGCCTCATGGAAACAAGGGGACCATTGTGGCAAAGCAGGGCCTAATGGAAGCATGGAGAGCATTGTGACATTGTGGGGAATCATGGAAGCATGGAGAGCATTGTGACACTAAGGAAACTCCTGGAACCAAGATGACCACTGGCACATAATGGAACCTCATGGAAGCAAGCCTCCATGATGACTTTGGAGGGCCTCGGGGACCACAGGACCCATTGTGACACAGCAGGACCTGGTGGAACCAAGGAGCCTTTGTGATGCTCCAGATCCACATGGAAGCCAGGGTGCACTGAGACACAGCGGGGCCTTGTTGGAACCAAAGACACCTCTGCAAAAAGCAGGCTAGCTCATAGAAGCAAGGAGTCCATTGTTACAACATCAAACCTATGGAAGCAAGGGACCATTGTGACACTGCGGGGCCTCATGGAACCAATTGTCCATGATGACAGTGCGGATCAAAAGAGACCATGGTGACACTGCGGAACCCGATGGAACCAAGGAGCCATTGTGACACAGTGGGGCCTCATGGAATCAAGGAGACCATTGTGACCCAGGTGTTGCATGTGAAGGCAAGGAGCCATTGTGACACTTTGGGCTTCTTCCCTTGAGCTCTGCAGCTGGCTGTCCCAGCCCAGCGCACCATGTGCCACCTGCTCTCCTCAGGGCTCTGCCTGCACACAGCCCCAGGAGAAGTTTTCCTGTTTGGAAGGAAAGAATGGAAAAGCCGGAGCAGGTTTCCCAAACAACAAACCCCACTCAGGAGCCACATGCTCAGTACAGGCTGCCGGGAACGATGTCCCCTTTCTACAAGGGTCAGGGTGAGCAGAATTCTCTGGGAGCAGAATTCTCGGAGTCTTTCCACTGAATTCTCTGTCCCTGTGTCTTGGGGTGACTTTATCATGTGTATCCCCTATCGCTGCTCTATGCCCAGAAGTGAACTTTGTGCATTTCTGTGCCTTTCAACTGAGCCTGAGAGGGGGGAGAGGGAAAAAAAACCGGACAAACTTCTCAGAGCGTTTGTTCAAGGACACACATACACACTCCTCTGCATCCTGCTTGCAGCAAGAGCAGAGGAAGCAACTTTGTTTCTTTTTAGCCAGTTTTCAGCTCCTTTTCTCTGGGGGGAGATGGAGAGTTGAACTTTGTTTTCCTGGGACTTTGGGGTTTTTTTTCCCTTCTTCTCTTCTTGACTCTTTCAACATCAGACCACATTGGGAGAATTTTCTACCGAGGTGGGGGCCCTGAATGTGGGCCCACGAGCCAGCTGCAAGGAGGAGGAGAGAGACTACACCTCCGGAAGTGTTGGGGTTCCTCCCCCCTGCCATGAGGTCATGGGAGAGGGGACCCTGGGGTAGAGGCATGGCCTGGGCACGGGGTCTCCCTGCTCCCTGCTGACATGTGCCCTAATCCTGTTCAGCACTGCTTATTTTGTGTTGCCCTGTGCCAGGAGGGCCCTGGTTGTGCCGTGGCTGCTCAGTTCTTTGGCAGTGCCCCGCCCATGTGGCTGGAGAAGAAAGAGCTCTGAAACTTCTCTCATGAATGGCTCCCTATTTCTTTGCACGGGCCTCGCTGTCTATGGATGTTTCAGGAGACCCCACCGAAACACGGAAGGACTCTCAAATTATCCCAGCTTTCTCTGCACAGCGAGAGCTTTTAATATTTAGCATTGTTCTCCTTTTCCTGGGTGTTTGTTAAAAAATGGTTTTTATCTCTTTCACTTTCTTCCCAGGAAAATTCTTTTTTCCCGAAGCTGGTGGGGGAGGGCTGGGTGTAACCTGCCTTCTATCAGAGGATATTTTCCTCCACATTTGTCCAAACCGGCACAGCCTGTCCTTTCCTGGGTCTCTGTTGCAGATGGAAGCTGCTGGTGCCATTGTCAGCTTGAAGCCCTCTTTTGATGCAAGCAGATGTTGCCAGGTGTGTTCAGCAGCTGTTGCTCAATGCTTATGCCAAGCTATTGTGTTCCTCATGGAACCAAGGAGCCATTGTGACACTGCAGGGGCTGATGGCATCAAGGAGGCAATTGTGACAGTACAGAACCACCTAGAAACAAGGCTCCATTGTGACACCGTGGGGAATCATGGAATCACGGAGCCCATTGTGACACGGCCAGGCCGCATGGAACCAATGGTCCATGGTAACACGGCGGATTCAAGAAGAGCACGGTGACACCACGCAACATCATGGAACCATAGGTCCATTGTGACACAGCGGGGCCTCATGGAAACAAGGGGACCATTGTGGCAAAGCAGGGCCTAATGGAAGCATGGAGAGCATTGTGACATTGTGGGGAATCATGGAAGCATGGAGAGCATTGTGACACTAAGGAAACTCCTGGAACCAAGATGACCACTGGCACATAATGGAACCTCATGGAAGCAAGCCTCCATGATGACTTTGGAGGGCCTCGGGGACCACAGGACCCATTGTGACACAGCAGGACCTGGTGGAACCAAGGAGCCTTTGTGATACTCCAGATCCACATGGAAGCCAGGGTGCACTGAGACACAGCGGGGCCTTGTTGGAACCAAAGACACCTCTGCAAAAAGCAGGCTAGCTCATAGAAGCAAGGAGTCCATTGTTACAACATCAAACCTATGGAAGCAAGGGACCATTGTGACACTGCGGGGCCTCATGGAACCAATTGTCCATGATGACAGTGCGGATCAAAAGAGACCATGGTGACACTGCGGAACCCGATGGAACCAAGGAGCCATTGTGACACAGTGGGGCCTCATGGAATCAAGGAGACCATTGTGACCCAGGTGTTGCATGTGAAGGCAAGGAGCCATTGTGACACTTTGGGCTTCTTCCCTTGAGCTCTGCAGCTGGCTGTCCCAGCCCAGCGCACCATGTGCCACCTGCTCTCCTCAGGGCTCTGCCTGCACACAGCCGCAGGAGAAGTTTTCCTGTTTGGAAGGAAAGAATGGAAAAGCCGGAGCAGGTTTCCCAAACAACAAACCCCACTCAGGAGCCACATGCTCAGTACAGGCTGCCGGGAACGATGTCCCCTTTCTACAAGGGTCAGTGTGAGCAGAATTCTCTGGGAGCAGAATTCTCGGAGTCTTTCCACTGAATTCTCTGTCCCTGTGTCTTGGGGTGACTTTATCATGTGTATCCCCTATTGCTGCTCTATGCCCAGAAGTGAACTTTGTGCATTTCTGTGCCTTTCAACTGAGCCTGAGAGGGGGGAGAGGAAAAAAAACCGGACAAACTTCTCAGAGCGTTTGTTCAAGGACACACATACACACTCCTCTGCATCCTGCTTGCAGCAAGAGCAGAGGAAGCAACTTTGTTTCTTTTTAGCCAGTTTTCAGCTCCTTTTCTCTGGGGGGAGATGGAGAGTTGAACTTTGTTTTCCTGGGACTTTGGGGTTTTTTTTCCCTTCTTCTCTTCTTGACTCTTTCAACATCAGACCACATTGGGAGAATTTTCTACTGAGGTGGGGGCCCTGAATGTGGGCCCATGAGCCAGCTGCAAGGAGGAGGAGAGAGACTACACCTCCGGAAGTGTTGGGGTTCCTCCCCCCTGCCATGAGGTCATGGGAGAGGGGACCCTGGGGTAGAGGCATGGCCTGGGCACGGGGTCTCCCTGCTCCCTGCTGACATGTGCCCTAATCCTGTTCAGCACTGCTTATTTTGTGTTGCCCTGTGCCAGGAGGGCCCTGGTTGTGCCGTGACTGCTCAGTTCTTTGGCAGTGCCCCGCCCATGTGGCTGGAGAAGAAAGAGCTCTGAAACTTCTCTCATGAATGGCTCCCTATTTCTTTGCACGGGCCTCGCTGTCTATGGATGTTTCAGGAGACCCCACCGAAACACGGAAGGACTCTCAAATTATCCCAGCTTTCTCTGCACAGCGAGAGCTTTTTACATTTAGCATTGTTATCCTTTTCCTGTGTGTTTGTTAAAAAAATAGTTTTTATCTCTTTCACTTTCTTCCCAGGAAAATTCTTTTTTCCCGAAGCTGGTGGGGGAGGGCTGGATGTAACCTGCCTTCTATCAGAGGATATTTTCCTCCACATTTGTCCAAACCGGCACAGCCTGTCCTTTCCTGGGTCTCTGTTGCAGATGGAAGCTGCTGGTGCCATTGTCAGCTTGAAGCCCTCTTTTGATGCAAGCAGATGTTGCCAGGTGTGTTCAGCAGCTGTTTCTCAATGCTTATGCCAAGCTATTGTGTTCCTCATGGAACCAAGGAGCCATTGTGACACTGCAGGGGCTGATGGCATCAAGGAGGCAATTGTGACAGTACAGAACCTCCTAGAAACAAGGCTCCATTGTGACACCGTGGGGAATCATGGAATCACGGAGCCCGTTGTGACACGGCCAGGCCGCATGGAACCAATGGTCCATGGTAACACGGCGGATTCAAGAAGAGCACGGTGACACCACGCAACATCATGGAACCATAGGTCCATTGTGACACAGCGGGGCCTCATGGAAACAAGGGGACCATTGTGGCAAAGCAGGGCCTAATGGAAGCATGGAGAGCATTGTGACATTGTGGGGAATCATGGAAGCATGGAGAGCATTGTGACACTAAGGAAACTCCTGGAACCAAGATGACCACTGGCACATAATGGAACCTCATGGAAGCAAGCCTCCATGATGACTTTGGAGGGCCTCGGGGACCACAGGACCCATTGTGACACAGCAGGACCTGGTGGAACCAAGGAGCCTTTGTGATGCTCCAGATCCACATGGAAGCCAGGGTGCACTGAGACACAGCGGGGCCTTGTTGGAACCAAAGACACCTCTGCAAAAAGCAGGCTAGCTCATAGAAGCAAGGAGTCCATTGTTACAACATCAAACCTATGGAAGCAAGGGACCATTGTGACACTGCGGGGCCTCATGGAACCAATTGTCCATGATGACAGTGCGGATCAAAAGAGACCATGGTGACACTGCAGAACCCGATGGAACCAAGGAGCCATTGTGACACAGTGGGGCCTCATGGAATCAAGGAGACCATTGTGACCCAGGTGTTGCATGTGAAGGCAAGGAGCCATTGTGACACTTTGGGCTTCTTCCCTTGAGCTCTGCAGCTGGCTGTCCCAGCCCAGCGCACCATGTGCCACCTGCTCTCCTCAGGGCTCTGCCTGCACACAGCCCCAGGAGAAGTTTTCCTGTTTGGAAGGAAAGAATGGAAAAGCCGGAGCAGGTTTCCCAAACAACAAACCCCACTCAGGAGCCACATGCTCAGTACAGGCTGCCGGGAACGATGTCCCCTTTCTACAAGGGTCAGGGTGAGCAGAATTCTCTGGGAGCAGAATTCTCGGAGTCTTTCCACTGAATTCTCTGTCCCTGTGTCTTGGGGTGACTTTATCATGTGTATCCCCTATCGCTGCTCTATGCCCAGAAGTGAACTTTGTGCATTTCTGTGCCTTTCAACTGAGCCTGAGAGGGGGGAGAGGGAAAAAAAACCGGACAAACTTCTCAGAGCGTTTGTTCAAGGACACACATACACACTCCTCTGCATCCTGCTTGCAGCAAGAGCAGAGGAAGCAACTTTGTTTCTTTTTAGCCAGTTTTCAGCTCCTTTTCTCTGGGGGGAGATGGAGAGTTGAACTTTGTTTTCCTGGGACTTTGGGGTTTTTTTTCCCTTCTTCTCTTCTTGACTCTTTCAACATCAGACCACATTGGGAGAATTTTCTACCGAGGTGGGGGCCCTGAATGTGGGCCCACGAGCCAGCTGCAAGGAGGAGGAGAGAGACTACACCTCCGGAAGTGTTGGGGTTCCTCCCCCCTGCCATGAGGTCATGGGAGAGGGGACCCTGGGGTAGAGGCATGGCCTGGGCACGGGGTCTCCCTGCTCCCTGCTGACATGTGCCCTAATCCTGTTCAGCACTGCTTATTTTGTGTTGCCCTGTGCCAGGAGGGCCCTGGTTGTGCCGTGGCTGCTCAGTTCTTTGGCAGTGCCCCGCCCATGTGGCTGGAGAAGAAAGAGCTCTGAAACTTCTCTCATGAATGGCTCCCTATTTCTTTGCACGGGCCTCGCTGTCTATGGATGTTTCAGGAGACCCCACCGAAACACGGAAGGACTCTCAAATTATCCCAGCTTTCTCTGCACAGCGAGAGCTTTTAATATTTAGCATTGTTCTCCTTTTCCTGGGTGTTTGTTAAAAAATGGTTTTTATCTCTTTCACTTTCTTCCCAGGAAAATTCTTTTTTCCCGAAGCTGGTGGGGGAGGGCTGGGTGTAACCTGCCTTCTATCAGAGGATATTTTCCTCCACATTTGTCCAAACCGGCACAGCCTGTCCTTTCCTGGGTCTCTGTTGCAGATGGAAGCTGCTGGTGCCATTGTCAGCTTGAAGCCCTCTTTTGATGCAAGCAGATGTTGCCAGGTGTGTTCAGCAGCTGTTGCTCAATGCTTATGCCAAGCTATTGTGTTCCTCATGGAACCAAGGAGCCATTGTGACACTGCAGGGGCTGATGGCATCAAGGAGGCAATTGTGACAGTACAGAACCTCCTAGAAACAAGGCTCCATTGTGACACCGTGGGGAATCATGGAATCACGGAGCCCATTGTGACACGGCCAGGCCGCATGGAACCAATGGTCCATGGTAACACGGCGGATTCAAGAAGAGCACGGTGACACCACGCAACATCATGGAACCATAGGTCCATTGTGACACAGCGGGGCCTCATGGAAACAAGGGGACCATTGTGGCAAAGCAGGGCCTAATGGAAGCATGGAGAGCATTGTGACATTGTGGGGAATCATGGAAGCATGGAGAGCATTGTGACACTAAGGAAACTCCTGGAACCAAGATGACCACTGGCACATAATGGAACCTCATGGAAGCAAGCCTCCATGATGACTTTGGAGGGCCTCGGGGACCACAGGACCCATTGTGACACAGCAGGACCTGGTGGAACCAAGGAGCCTTTGTGATACTCCAGATCCACATGGAAGCCAGGGTGCACTGAGACACAGCGGGGCCTTGTTGGAACCAAAGACACCTCTGCAAAAAGCAGGCTAGCTCATAGAAGCAAGGAGTCCATTGTTACAACATCAAACCTATGGAAGCAAGGGACCATTGTGACACTGCGGGGCCTCATGGAACCAATTGTCCATGATGACAGTGCGGATCAAAAGAGACCATGGTGACACTGCGGAACCCGATGGAACCAAGGAGCCATTGTGACACAGTGGGGCCTCATGGAATCAAGGAGACCATTGTGACCCAGGTGTTGCATGTGAAGGCAAGGAGCCATTGTGACACTTTGGGCTTCTTCCCTTGAGCTCTGCAGCTGGCTGTCCCAGCCCAGCGCACCATGTGCCACCTGCTCTCCTCAGGGCTCTGCCTGCACACAGCCCCAGGAGAAGTTTTCCTGTTTGGAAGGAAAGAATGGAAAAGCCGGAGCAGGTTTCCCAAACAACAAACCCCACTCAGGAGCCACATGCTCAGTACAGGCTGCCGGGAACGATGTCCCCTTTCTACAAGGGTCAGTGTGAGCAGAATTCTCTGGGAGCAGAATTCTCGGAGTCTTTCCACTGAATTCTCTGTCCCTGTGTCTTGGGGTGACTTTATCATGTGTATCCCCTATTGCTGCTCTATGCCCAGAAGTGAACTTTGTGCATTTCTGTGCCTTTCAACTGAGCCTGAGAGGGGGGAGAGGAAAAAAAACCGGACAAACTTCTCAGAGCGTTTGTTCAAGGACACACATACACACTCCTCTGCATCCTGCTTGCAGCAAGAGCAGAGGAAGCAACTTTGTTTCTTTTTAGCCAGTTTTCAGCTCCTTTTCTCTGGGGGGAGATGGAGAGTTGAACTTTGTTTTCCTGGGACTTTGGGGTTTTTTTTCCCTTCTTCTCTTCTTGACTCTTTCAACATCAGACCACATTGGGAGAATTTTCTACTGAGGTGGGGGCCCTGAATGTGGGCCCAGGAGCCAGCTGCAAGGAGGAGGAGAGAGACTACACCTCCGGAAGTGTTGGGGTTCCTCCCCCCTGCCATGAGGTCATGGGAGAGGGGACCCTGGGGTAGAGGCATGGCCTGGGCACGGGGTCTCCCTGCTCCCTGCTGACATGTGCCCTAATCCTGTTCAGCACTGCTTATTTTGTGTTGCCCTGTGCCAGGAGGGCCCTGGTTGTGCCGTGACTGCTCAGTTCTTTGGCAGTGCCCCGCCCATGTGGCTGGAGAAGAAAGAGCTCTGAAACTTCTCTCATGAATGGCTCCCTATTTCTTTGCACGGGCCTCGCTGTCTATGGATGTTTCAGGAGACCCCACCGAAACACGGAAGGACTCTCAAATTATCCCAGCTTTCTCTGCACAGCGAGAGCTTTTTACATTTAGCATTGTTATCCTTTTCCTGTGTGTTTGTTAAAAAAATAGTTTTTATCTCTTTCACTTTCTTCCCAGGAAAATTCTTTTTTCCCGAAGCTGGTGGGGGAGGGCTGGGTGTAACCTGCCTTCTATCAGAGGATATTTTCCTCCACATTTGTCCAAACCGGCACAGCCTGTCCTTTCCTGGGTCTCTGTTGCAGATGGAAGCTGCTGGTGCCATTGTCAGCTTGAAGCCCTCTTTTGATGCAAGCAGATGTTGCCAGGTGTGTTCAGCAGCTGTTTCTCAATGCTTATGCCAAGCTATTGTGTTCCTCATGGAACCAAGGAGCCATTGTGACACTGCAGGGGCTGATGGCATCAAGGAGGCAATTGTGACAGTACAGAACCTCCTAGAAACAAGGCTCCATTGTGACACCGTGGGGAATCATGGAATCACGGAGCCCGTTGTGACACGGCCAGGCCGCATGGAACCAATGGTCCATGGTAACACGGCGGATTCAAGAAGAGCACGGTGACACCACGCAACATCATGGAACCATAGGTCCATTGTGACACAGCGGGGCCTCATGGAAACAAGGGGACCATTGTGGCAAAGCAGGGCCTAATGGAAGCATGGAGAGCATTGTGACATTGTGGGGAATCATGGAAGCATGGAGAGCATTGTGACACTAAGGAAACTCCTGGAACCAAGATGACCACTGGCACATAATGGAACCTCATGGAAGCAAGCCTCCATGATGACTTTGGAGGGCCTCGGGGACCACAGGACCCATTGTGACACAGCAGGACCTGGTGGAACCAAGGAGCCTTTGTGATGCTCCAGATCCACATGGAAGCCAGGGTGCACTGAGACACAGCGGGGCCTTGTTGGAACCAAAGACACCTCTGCAAAAAGCAGGCTAGCTCATAGAAGCAAGGAGTCCATTGTTACAACATCAAACCTATGGAAGCAAGGGACCATTGTGACACTGCGGGGCCTCATGGAACCAATTGTCCATGATGACAGTGCGGATCAAAAGAGACCATGGTGACACTGCAGAACCCGATGGAACCAAGGAGCCATTGTGACACAGTGGGGCCTCATGGAATCAAGGAGACCATTGTGACCCAGGTGTTGCATGTGAAGGCAAGGAGCCATTGTGACACTTTGGGCTTCTTCCCTTGAGCTCTGCAGCTGGCTGTCCCAGCCCAGCGCACCATGTGCCACCTGCTCTCCTCAGGGCTCTGCCTGCACACAGCCCCAGGAGAAGTTTTCCTGTTTGGAAGGAAAGAATGGAAAAGCCGGAGCAGGTTTCCCAAACAACAAACCCCACTCAGGAGCCACATGCTCAGTACAGGCTGCCGGGAACGATGTCCCCTTTCTACAAGGGTCAGGGTGAGCAGAATTCTCTGGGAGCAGAATTCTCGGAGTCTTTCCACTGAATTCTCTGTCCCTGTGTCTTGGGGTGACTTTATCATGTGTATCCCCTATCGCTGCTCTATGCCCAGAAGTGAACTTTGTGCATTTCTGTGCCTTTCAACTGAGCCTGAGAGGGGGGAGAGGGAAAAAAAACCGGACAAACTTCTCAGAGCGTTTGTTCAAGGACACACATACACACTCCTCTGCATCCTGCTTGCAGCAAGAGCAGAGGAAGCAACTTTGTTTCTTTTTAGCCAGTTTTCAGCTCCTTTTCTCTGGGGGGAGATGGAGAGTTGAACTTTGTTTTCCTGGGACTTTGGGGTTTTTTTTCCCTTCTTCTCTTCTTGACTCTTTCAACATCAGACCACATTGGGAGAATTTTCTACCGAGGTGGGGGCCCTGAATGTGGGCCCACGAGCCAGCTGCAAGGAGGAGGAGAGAGACTACACCTCCGGAAGTGTTGGGGTTCCTCCCCCCTGCCATGAGGTCATGGGAGAGGGGACCCTGGGGTAGAGGCATGGCCTGGGCACGGGGTCTCCCTGCTCCCTGCTGACATGTGCCCTAATCCTGTTCAGCACTGCTTATTTTGTGTTGCCCTGTGCCAGGAGGGCCCTGGTTGTGCCGTGGCTGCTCAGTTCTTTGGCAGTGCCCCGCCCATGTGGCTGGAGAAGAAAGAGCTCTGAAACTTCTCTCATGAATGGCTCCCTATTTCTTTGCACGGGCCTCGCTGTCTATGGATGTTTCAGGAGACCCCACCGAAACACGGAAGGACTCTCAAATTATCCCAGCTTTCTCTGCACAGCGAGAGCTTTTAATATTTAGCATTGTTCTCCTTTTCCTGGGTGTTTGTTAAAAAATGGTTTTTATCTCTTTCACTTTCTTCCCAGGAAAATTCTTTTTTCCCGAAGCTGGTGGGGGAGGGCTGGGTGTAACCTGCCTTCTATCAGAGGATATTTTCCTCCACATTTGTCCAAACCGGCACAGCCTGTCCTTTCCTGGGTCTCTGTTGCAGATGGAAGCTGCTGGTGCCATTGTCAGCTTGAAGCCCTCTTTTGATGCAAGCAGATGTTGCCAGGTGTGTTCAGCAGCTGTTGCTCAATGCTTATGCCAAGCTATTGTGTTCCTCATGGAACCAAGGAGCCATTGTGACACTGCAGGGGCTGATGGCATCAAGGAGGCAATTGTGACAGTACAGAACCTCCTAGAAACAAGGCTCCATTGTGACACCGTGGGGAATCATGGAATCACGGAGCCCATTGTGACACGGCCAGGCCGCATGGAACCAATGGTCCATGGTAACACGGCGGATTCAAGAAGAGCACGGTGACACCACGCAACATCATGGAACCATAGGTCCATTGTGACACAGCGGGGCCTCATGGAAACAAGGGGACCATTGTGGCAAAGCAGGGCCTAATGGAAGCATGGAGAGCATTGTGACATTGTGGGGAATCATGGAAGCATGGAGAGCATTGTGACACTAAGGAAACTCCTGGAACCAAGATGACCACTGGCACATAATGGAACCTCATGGAAGCAAGCCTCCATGATGACTTTGGAGGGCCTCGGGGACCACAGGACCCATTGTGACACAGCAGGACCTGGTGGAACCAAGGAGCCTTTGTGATACTCCAGATCCACATGGAAGCCAGGGTGCACTGAGACACAGCGGGGCCTTGTTGGAACCAAAGACACCTCTGCAAAAAGCAGGCTAGCTCATAGAAGCAAGGAGTCCATTGTTACAACATCAAACCTATGGAAGCAAGGGACCATTGTGACACTGCGGGGCCTCATGGAACCAATTGTCCATGATGACAGTGCGGATCAAAAGAGACCATGGTGACACTGCGGAACCCGATGGAACCAAGGAGCCATTGTGACACAGTGGGGCCTCATGGAATCAAGGAGACCATTGTGACCCAGGTGTTGCATGTGAAGGCAAGGAGCCATTGTGACACTTTGGGCTTCTTCCCTTGAGCTCTGCAGCTGGCTGTCCCAGCCCAGCGCACCATGTGCCACCTGCTCTCCTCAGGGCTCTGCCTGCACACAGCCCCAGGAGAAGTTTTCCTGTTTGGAAGGAAAGAATGGAAAAGCCGGAGCAGGTTTCCCAAACAACAAACCCCACTCAGGAGCCACATGCTCAGTACAGGCTGCCGGGAACGATGTCCCCTTTCTACAAGGGTCAGGGTGAGCAGAATTCTCTGGGAGCAGAATTCTCGGAGTCTTTCCACTGAATTCTCTGTCCCTGTGTCTTGGGGTGACTTTATCATGTGTATCCCCTATTGCTGCTCTATGCCCAGAAGTGAACTTTGTGCATTTCTGTGCCTTTCAACTGAGCCTGAGAGGGGGGAGAGGAAAAAAAACCGGACAAACTTCTCAGAGCGTTTGTTCAAGGACACACATACACACTCCTCTGCATCCTGCTTGCAGCAAGAGCAGAGGAAGCAACTTTGTTTCTTTTTAGCCAGTTTTCAGCTCCTTTTCTCTGGGGGGAGATGGAGAGTTGAACTTTGTTTTCCTGGGACTTTGGGGTTTTTTTTCCCTTCTTCTCTTCTTGACTCTTTCAACATCAGACCACATTGGGAGAATTTTCTACTGAGGTGGGGGCCCTGAATGTGGGCCCAGGAGCCAGCTGCAAGGAGGAGGAGAGAGACTACACCTCCGGAAGTGTTGGGGTTCCTCCCCCCTGCCATGAGGTCATGGGAGAGGGGACCCTGGGGTAGAGGCATGGCCTGGGCACGGGGTCTCCCTGCTCCCTGCTGACATGTGCCCTAATCCTGTTCAGCACTGCTTATTTTGTGTTGCCCTGTGCCAGGAGGGCCCTGGTTGTGCCGTGACTGCTCAGTTCTTTGGCAGTGCCCCGCCCATGTGGCTGGAGAAGAAAGAGCTCTGAAACTTCTCTCATGAATGGCTCCCTATTTCTTTGCACGGGCCTCGCTGTCTATGGATGTTTCAGGAGACCCCACCGAAACACGGAAGGACTCTCAAATTATCCCAGCTTTCTCTGCACAGCGAGAGCTTTTTACATTTAGCATTGTTATCCTTTTCCTGTGTGTTTGTTAAAAAAATAGTTTTTATCTCTTTCACTTTCTTCCCAGGAAAATTCTTTTTTCCCGAAGCTGGTGGGGGAGGGCTGGGTGTAACCTGCCTTCTATCAGAGGATATTTTCCTCCACATTTGTCCAAACCGGCACAGCCTGTCCTTTCCTGGGTCTCTGTTGCAGATGGAAGCTGCTGGTGCCATTGTCAGCTTGAAGCCCTCTTTTGATGCAAGCAGATGTTGCCAGGTGTGTTCAGCAGCTGTTTCTCAATGCTTATGCCAAGCTATTGTGTTCCTCATGGAACCAAGGAGCCATTGTGACACTGCAGGGGCTGATGGCATCAAGGAGGCAATTGTGACAGTACAGAACCTCCTAGAAACAAGGCTCCATTGTGACACCGTGGGGAATCATGGAATCACGGAGCCCGTTGTGACACGGCCAGGCCGCATGGAACCAATGGTCCATGGTAACACGGCGGATTCAAGAAGAGCACGGTGACACCACGCAACATCATGGAACCATAGGTCCATTGTGACACAGCGGGGCCTCATGGAAACAAGGGGACCATTGTGGCAAAGCAGGGCCTAATGGAAGCATGGAGAGCATTGTGACATTGTGGGGAATCATGGAAGCATGGAGAGCATTGTGACACTAAGGAAACTCCTGGAACCAAGATGACCACTGGCACATAATGGAACCTCATGGAAGCAAGCCTCCATGATGACTTTGGAGGGCCTCGGGGACCACAGGACCCATTGTGACACAGCAGGACCTGGTGGAACCAA
Source organism: Aphelocoma coerulescens (assembly GCF_041296385.1). NCBI lineage: Eukaryota > Metazoa > Chordata > Aves > Passeriformes > Corvidae > Aphelocoma > Aphelocoma coerulescens. The sequence goes on along the minus strand of NW_027183726.1, from coordinate 59,167 downwards.
GGAGCCTTTGTGATGCTCCAGATCCACATGGAAGCCAGGGTGCACTGAGACACAGCGGGGCCTTGTTGGAACCAAAGACACCTCTGCAAAAAGCAGGCTAGCTCATAGAAGCAAGGAGTCCATTGTTACAACATCAAACCTATGGAAGCAAGGGACCATTGTGACACTGCGGGGCCTCATGGAACCAATTGTCCATGATGACAGTGCGGATCAAAAGAGACCATGGTGACACTGCAGAACCCGATGGAACCAAGGAGCCATTGTGACACAGTGGGGCCTCATGGAATCAAGGAGACCATTGTGACCCAGGTGTTGCATGTGAAGGCAAGGAGCCATTGTGACACTTTGGGCTTCTTCCCTTGAGCTCTGCAGCTGGCTGTCCCAGCCCAGCGCACCATGTGCCACCTGCTCTCCTCAGGGCTCTGCCTGCACACAGCCCCAGGAGAAGTTTTCCTGTTTGGAAGGAAAGAATGGAAAAGCCGGAGCAGGTTTCCCAAACAACAAACCCCACTCAGGAGCCACATGCTCAGTACAGGCTGCCGGGAACGATGTCCCCTTTCTACAAGGGTCAGGGTGAGCAGAATTCTCTGGGAGCAGAATTCTCGGAGTCTTTCCACTGAATTCTCTGTCCCTGTGTCTTGGGGTGACTTTATCATGTGTATCCCCTATCGCTGCTCTATGCCCAGAAGTGAACTTTGTGCATTTCTGTGCCTTTCAACTGAGCCTGAGAGGGGGGAGAGGGAAAAAAAACCGGACAAACTTCTCAGAGCGTTTGTTCAAGGACACACATACACACTCCTCTGCATCCTGCTTGCAGCAAGAGCAGAGGAAGCAACTTTGTTTCTTTTTAGCCAGTTTTCAGCTCCTTTTCTCTGGGGGGAGATGGAGAGTTGAACTTTGTTTTCCTGGGACTTTGGGGTTTTTTTTCCCTTCTTCTCTTCTTGACTCTTTCAACATCAGACCACATTGGGAGAATTTTCTACCGAGGTGGGGGCCCTGAATGTGGGCCCACGAGCCAGCTGCAAGGAGGAGGAGAGAGACTACACCTCCGGAAGTGTTGGGGTTCCTCCCCCCTGCCATGAGGTCATGGGAGAGGGGACCCTGGGGTAGAGGCATGGCCTGGGCACGGGGTCTCCCTGCTCCCTGCTGACATGTGCCCTAATCCTGTTCAGCACTGCTTATTTTGTGTTGCCCTGTGCCAGGAGGGCCCTGGTTGTGCCGTGACTGCTCAGTTCTTTGGCAGTGCCCCGCCCATGTGGCTGGAGAAGAAAGAGCTCTGAAACTTCTCTCATGAATGGCTCCCTATTTCTTTGCACGGGCCTCGCTGTCTATGGATGTTTCAGGAGACCCCACCGAAACACGGAAGGACTCTCAAATTATCCCAGCTTTCTCTGCACAGCGAGAGCTTTTAATATTTAGCATTGTTCTCCTTTTCCTGGGTGTTTGTTAAAAAATGGTTTTTATCTCTTTCACTTTCTTCCCAGGAAAATTCTTTTTTCCCGAAGCTGGTGGGGGAGGGCTGGGTGTAACCTGCCTTCTATCAGAGGATATTTTCCTCCACATTTGTCCAAACCGGCACAGCCTGTCCTTTCCTGGGTCTCTGTTGCAGATGGAAGCTGCTGGTGCCATTGTCAGCTTGAAGCCCTCTTTTGATGCAAGCAGATGTTGCCAGGTGTGTTCAGCAGCTGTTGCTCAATGCTTATGCCAAGCTATTGTGTTCCTCATGGAACCAAGGAGCCATTGTGACACTGCAGGGGCTGATGGCATCAAGGAGGCAATTGTGACAGTACAGAACCTCCTAGAAACAAGGCTCCATTGTGACACCGTGGGGAATCATGGAATCACGGAGCCCATTGTGACACGGCCAGGCCGCATGGAACCAATGGTCCATGGTAACACGGCGGATTCAAGAAGAGCACGGTGACACCACGCAACATCATGGAACCATAGGTCCATTGTGACACAGCGGGACCTCATGGAAACAAGGGGACCATTGTGGCAAAGCAGGGCCTAATGGAAGCATGGAGAGCATTGTGACATTGTGGGGAATCATGGAAGCATGGAGAGCATTGTGACACTAAGGAAACTCCTGGAACCAAGATGACCACTGGCACATAATGGAACCTCATGGAAGCAAGCCTCCATGATGACTTTGGAGGGCCTCGGGGACCACAGGACCCATTGTGACACAGCAGGACCTGGTGGAACCAAGGAGCCTTTGTGATACTCCAGATCCACATGGAAGCCAGGGTGCACTGAGACACAGCGGGGCCTTGTTGGAACCAAAGACACCTCTGCAAAAAGCAGGCTAGCTCATAGAAGCAAGGAGTCCATTGTTACAACATCAAACCTATGGAAGCAAGGGACCATTGTGACACTGCGGGGCCTCATGGAACCAATTGTCCATGATGACAGTGCGGATCAAAAGAGACCATGGTGACACTGCGGAACCCGATGGAACCAAGGAGCCATTGTGACACAGTGGGGCCTCATGGAATCAAGGAGACCATTGTGACCCAGGTGTTGCATGTGAAGGCAAGGAGCCATTGTGACACTTTGGGCTTCTTCCCTTGAGCTCTGCAGCTGGCTGTCCCAGCCCAGCGCACCATGTGCCACCTGCTCTCCTCAGGGCTCTGCCTGCACACAGCCCCAGGAGAAGTTTTCCTGTTTGGAAGGAAAGAATGGAAAAGCCGGAGCAGGTTTCCCAAACAACAAACCCCACTCAGGAGCCACATGCTCAGTACAGGCTGCCGGGAACGATGTCCCCTTTCTACAAGGGTCAGTGTGAGCAGAATTCTCTGGGAGCAGAATTCTCGGAGTCTTTCCACTGAATTCTCTGTCCCTGTGTCTTGGGGTGACTTTATCATGTGTATCCCCTATTGCTGCTCTATGCCCAGAAGTGAACTTTGTGCATTTCTGTGCCTTTCAACTGAGCCTGAGAGGGGGGAGAGGAAAAAAAACCGGACAAACTTCTCAGAGCGTTTGTTCAAGGACACACATACACACTCCTCTGCATCCTGCTTGCAGCAAGAGCAGAGGAAGCAACTTTGTTTCTTTTTAGCCAGTTTTCAGCTCCTTTTCTCTGGGGGGAGATGGAGAGTTGAACTTTGTTTTCCTGGGACTTTGGGGTTTTTTTTCCCTTCTTCTCTTCTTGACTCTTTCAACATCAGACCACATTGGGAGAATTTTCTCCCGAGGTGGGGGCCCTGAATGTGGGCCCACGAGCCAGCTGCAAGGAGGAGGAGAGAGACTACACCTCCGGAAGTGTTGGGGTTCCTCCCCCCTGCCATGAGGTCATGGGAGAGGGGACCCTGGGGTAGAGGCATGGCCTGGGCACGGGGTCTCCCTGCTCCCTGCTGACATGTGCCCTAATCCTGTTCAGCACTGCTTATTTTGTGTTGCCCTGTGCCAGGAGGGCCCTGGTTGTGCCGTGACTGCTCAGTTCTTTGGCAGTGCCCCGCCCATGTGGCTGGAGAAGAAAGAGCTCTGAAACTTCTCTCATGAATGGCTCCCTATTTCTTTGCACGGGCCTCGCTGTCTATGGATGTTTCAGGAGACCCCACCGAAACACGGAAGGACTCTCAAATTATCCCAGCTTTCTCTGCACAGCGAGAGCTTTTAATATTTAGCATTGTTCTCCTTTTCCTGGGTGTTTGTTAAAAAATGGTTTTTATCTCTTTCACTTTCTTCCCAGGAAAATTCTTTTTTCCCGAAGCTGGTGGGGGAGGGCTGGGTGTAACCTGCCTTCTATCAGAGGATATTTTCCTCCACATTTGTCCAAACCGGCACAGCCTGTCCTTTCCTGGGTCTCTGTTGCAGATGGAAGCTGCTGGTGCCATTGTCAGCTTGAAGCCCTCTTTTGATGCAAGCAGATGTTGCCAGGTGTGTTCAGCAGCTGTTGCTCAATGCTTATGCCAAGCTATTGTGTTCCTCATGGAACCAAGGAGCCATTGTGACACTGCAGGGGCTGATGGCATCAAGGAGGCAATTGTGACAGTACAGAACCTCCTAGAAACAAGGCTCCATTGTGACACCGTGGGGAATCATGGAATCACGGAGCCCATTGTGACACGGCCAGGCCGCATGGAACCAATGGTCCATGGTTACACGGCGGATTCAAGAAGAGCACGGTGACACCACGCAACATCATGGAACCATAGGTCCATTGTGACACAGCGGGGCCTCATGGAAACAAGGGGACCATTGTGGCAAAGCAGGGCCTAATGGAAGCATGGAGAGCATTGTGACATTGTGGGGAATCATGGAAGCATGGAGAGCATTGTGACACTAAGGAAACTCCTGGAACCAAGATGACCACTGGCACATAATGGAACCTCATGGAAGCAAGCCTCCATGATGACTTTGGAGGGCCTCGGGGACCACAGGACCCATTGTGACACAGCAGGACCTGGTGGAACCAAGGAGCCTTTGTGATGCTCCAGATCCACATGGAAGCCAGGGTGCACTGAGACACAGCGGGGCCTTGTTGGAACCAAAGACACCTCTGCAAAAAGCAGGCTAGCTCATAGAAGCAAGGAGTCCATTGTTACAACATCAAACCTATGGAAGCAAGGGACCATTGTGACACTGCGGGGCCTCATGGAACCAATTGTCCATGATGACAGTGCGGATCAAAAGAGACCATGGTGACACTGCGGAACCCGATGGAACCAAGGAGCCATTGTGACACAGTGGGGCCTCATGGAATCAAGGAGACCATTGTGACCCAGGTGTTGCATGTGAAGGCAAGGAGCCATTGTGACACTTTGGGCTTCTTCCCTTGAGCTCTGCAGCTGGCTGTCCCAGCCCAGCGCACCATGTGCCACCTGCTCTCCTCAGGGCTCTGCCTGCACACAGCCCCAGGAGAAGTTTTCCTGTTTGGAAGGAAAGAATGGAAAAGCCGGAGCAGGTTTCCCAAACAACAAACCCCACTCAGGAGCCACATGCTCAGTACAGGCTGCCTGGAACGATGTCCCCTTTCTACAAGGGTCAGGGTGAGCAGGAATGAATGATCTCTGGGAGCAGAATTCTCGGAGTCTTTCCACTGAATTCTCTGTCCCTGTGTCTTGGGGTGACTTTATCATGTGTATCCCCTATTGCTGCTCTATGCCCAGAAGTGAACTTTGTGCATTTCTGTGCCTTTCAACTGAGCCTGAGAGGGGGGAGAGGAAAAAAAACCGGACAAACTTCTCAGAGCGTTTGTTCAAGGACACACATACACACTCCTCTGCATCCTGCTTGCAGCAAGAGCAGAGGAAGCAACTTTGTTTCTTTTTAGCCAGTTTTCAGCTCCTTTTCTCTGGGGGGAGATGGAGAGTTGAACTTTGTTTTCCTGGGACTTTGGGGTTTTTTTTCCCTTCTTCTCTTCTTGACTCTTTCAACATCAGAGCACATTGGGAGAATTTTCTCCCGAGGTGGGGGCCCTGAATGTGGGCCCATGAGCCAGCTGCAAGGAGGAGGAGAGAGACTACACCTCCGGAAGTGTTGGGGTTCCTCCCCCCTGCCATGAGGTCATGGGAGAGGGGACCCTGGGGTAGAGGCATGGCCTGGGCACGGGGTCTCCCTGCTCCCTGCTGACATGTGCCCTAATCCTGTTCAGCACTGCTTATTTTGTGTTGCCCTGTGCCAGGAGGGCCCTGGTTGTGCCGTGACTGCTCAGTTCTTTGGCAGTGCCCCGCCCATGTGGCTGGAGAAGAAAGAGCTCTGAAACTTCTCTCATGAATGGCTCCCTATTTCTTTGCACGGGCCTCGCTGTCTATGGATGTTTCAGGAGACCCCACCGAAACACGGAAGGACTCTCAAATTATCCCAGCTTTCTCTGCACAGCGAGAGCTTTTAATATTTAGCATTGTTCTCCTTTTCCTGGGTGTTTGTTAAAAAATGGTTTTTATCTCTTTCACTTTCTTCCCAGGAAAATTCTTTTTTCCCGAAGCTGGTGGGGGAGGGCTGGGTGTAACCTGCCTTCTATCAGAGGATATTTTCCTCCACATTTGTCCAAACCGGCACAGCCTGTCCTTTCCTGGGTCTCTGTTGCAGATGGAAGCTGCTGGTGCCATTGTCAGCTTGAAGCCCTCTTTTGATGCAAGCAGATGTTGCCAGGTGTGTTCAGCAGCTGTTGCTCAATGCTTATGCCAAGCTATTGTGTTCCTCATGGAACCAAGGAGCCATTGTGACACTGCAGGGGCTGATGGCATCAAGGAGGCAATTGTGACAGTACAGAACCTCCTAGAAACAAGGCTCCATTGTGACACCGTGGGGAATCATGGAATCACGGAGCCCATTGTGACACGGCCAGGCCGCATGGAACCAATGGTCCATGGTTACACGGCGGATTCAAGAAGAGCACGGTGACACCACGCAACATCATGGAACCATAGGTCCATTGTGACACAGCGGGGCCTCATGGAAACAAGGGGACCATTGTGGCAAAGCAGGGCCTAATGGAAGCATGGAGAGCATTGTGACATTGTGGGGAATCATGGAAGCATGGAGAGCATTGTGACACTAAGGAAACTCCTGGAACCAAGATGACCACTGGCACATAATGGAACCTCATGGAAGCAAGCCTCCATGATGACTTTGGAGGGCCTCGGGGACCACAGGACCCATTGTGACACAGCAGGACCTGGTGGAACCAAGGAGCCTTTGTGATGCTCCAGATCCACATGGAAGCCAGGGTGCACTGAGACACAGCGGGGCCTTGTTGGAACCAAAGACACCTCTGCAAAAAGCAGGCTAGCTCATAGAAGCAAGGAGTCCATTGTTACAACATCAAACCTATGGAAGCAAGGGACCATTGTGACACTGCGGGGCCTCATGGAACCAATTGTCCATGATGACAGTGCGGATCAAAAGAGACCATGGTGACACTGCAGAACCCGATGGAACCAAGGAGCCATTGTGACACAGTGGGGCCTCATGGAATCAAGGAGACCATTGTGACCCAGGTGTTGCATGTGAAGGCAAGGAGCCATTGTGACACTTTGGGCTTCTTCCCTTGAGCTCTGCAGCTGGCTGTCCCAGCCCAGCGCACCATGTGCCACCTGCTCTCCTCAGGGCTCTGCCTGCACACAGCCCCAGGAGAAGTTTTCCTGTTTGCAAGGAAAGAATGGAAAAGCCGGAGCAGGTTTCCCAAACAACAAACCCCACTCAGGAGCCACATGCTCAGTACAGGCTGCCGGGAACGATGTCCCCTTTCTACAAGGGTCAGGGTGAGCAGAATTCTCTGGGAGCAGAATTCTCGGAGTCTTTCCACTGAATTCTCTGTCCCTGTGTCTTGGGGTGACTTTATCATGTGTATCCCCTATCGCTGCTCTATGCCCAGAAGTGAACTTTGTGCATTTCTGTGCCTTTCAACTGAGCCTGAGAGGGGGGAGAGGGAAAAAAAACCGGACAAACTTCTCAGAGCGTTTGTTCAAGGACACACATACACACTCCTCTGCATCCTGCTTGCAGCAAGAGCAGAGGAAGCAACTTTGTTTCTTTTTAGCCAGTTTTCAGCTCCTTTTCTCTGGGGGGAGATGGAGAGTTGAACTTTGTTTTCCTGGGACTTTGGGGTTTTTTTTCCCTTCTTCTCTTCTTGACTCTTTCAACATCAGACCACATTGGGAGAATTTTCTACCGAGGTGGGGGCCCTGAATGTGGGCCCACGAGCCAGCTGCAAGGAGGAGGAGAGAGACTACACCTCCGGAAGTGTTGGGGTTCCTCCCCCCTGCCATGAGGTCATGGGAGAGGGGACCCTGGGGTAGAGGCATGGCCTGGGCACGGGGTCTCCCTGCTCCCTGCTGACATGTGCCCTAATCCTGTTCAGCACTGCTTATTTTGTGTTGCCCTGTGCCAGGAGGGCCCTGGTTGTGCCGTGGCTGCTCAGTTCTTTGGCAGTGCCCCGCCCATGTGGCTGGAGAAGAAAGAGCTCTGAAACTTCTCTCATGAATGGCTCCCTATTTCTTTGCACGGGCCTCGCTGTCTATGGATGTTTCAGGAGACCCCACCGAAACACGGAAGGACTCTCAAATTATCCCAGCTTTCTCTGCACAGCGAGAGCTTTTAATATTTAGCATTGTTCTCCTTTTCCTGGGTGTTTGTTAAAAAATGGTTTTTATCTCTTTCACTTTCTTCCCAGGAAAATTCTTTTTTCCCGAAGCTGGTGGGGGAGGGCTGGGTGTAACCTGCCTTCTATCAGAGGATATTTTCCTCCACATTTGTCCAAACCGGCACAGCCTGTCCTTTCCTGGGTCTCTGTTGCAGATGGAAGCTGCTGGTGCCATTGTCAGCTTGAAGCCCTCTTTTGATGCAAGCAGATGTTGCCAGGTGTGTTCAGCAGCTGTTTCTCAATGCTTATGCCAAGCTATTGTGTTCCTCATGGAACCAAGGAGCCATTGTGACACTGCAGGGGCTGATGGCATCAAGGAGGCAATTGTGACAGTACAGAACCTCCTAGAAACAAGGCTCCATTGTGACACCGTGGGGAATCATGGAATCACGGAGCCCATTGTGACACGGCCAGGCCGCATGGAACCAATGGTCCATGGTAACACGGCGGATTCAAGAAGAGCACGGTGACACCACGCAACATCATGGAACCATAGGTCCATTGTGACACAGCGGGGCCTCATGGAAACAAGGGGACCATTGTGGCAAAGCAGGGCCTAATGGAAGCATGGAGAGCATTGTGACATTGTGGGGAATCATGGAAGCATGGAGAGCATTGTGACACTAAGGAAACTCCTGGAACCAAGATGACCACTGGCACATAATGGAACCTCATGGAAGCAAGCCTCCATGATGACTTTGGAGGGCCTCGGGGACCACAGGACCCATTGTGACACAGCAGGACCTGGTGGAACCAAGGAGCCTTTGTGATACTCCAGATCCACATGGAAGCCAGGGTGCACTGAGACACAGCGGGGCCTTGTTGGAACCAAAGACACCTCTGCAAAAAGCAGGCTAGCTCATAGAAGCAAGGAGTCCATTGTTACAACATCAAACCTATGGAAGCAAGGGACCATTGTGACACTGCGGGGCCTCATGGAACCAATTGTCCATGATGACAGTGCGGATCAAAAGAGACCATGGTGACACTGCGGAACCCGATGGAACCAAGGAGCCATTGTGACACAGTGGGGCCTCATGGAATCAAGGAGACCATTGTGACCCAGGTGTTGCATGTGAAGGCAAGGAGCCATTGTGACACTTTGGGCTTCTTCCCTTGAGCTCTGCAGCTGGCTGTCCCAGCCCAGCGCACCATGTGCCACCTGCTCTCCTCAGGGCTCTGCCTGCACACAGCCCCAGGAGAAGTTTTCCTGTTTGGAAGGAAAGAATGGAAAAGCCGGAGCAGGTTTCCCAAACAACAAACCCCACTCAGGAGCCACATGCTCAGTACAGGCTGCCGGGAACGATGTCCCCTTTCTACAAGGGTCAGTGTGAGCAGAATTCTCTGGGAGCAGAATTCTCGGAGTCTTTCCACTGAATTCTCTGTCCCTGTGTCTTGGGGTGACTTTATCATGTGTATCCCCTATTGCTGCTCTATGCCCAGAAGTGAACTTTGTGCATTTCTGTGCCTTTCAACTGAGCCTGAGAGGGGGGAGAGGAAAAAAAACCGGACAAACTTCTCAGAGCGTTTGTTCAAGGACACACATACACACTCCTCTGCATCCTGCTTGCAGCAAGAGCAGAGGAAGCAACTTTGTTTCTTTTTAGCCAGTTTTCAGCTCCTTTTCTCTGGGGGGAGATGGAGAGTTGAACTTTGTTTTCCTGGGACTTTGGGGTTTTTTTTCCCTTCTTCTCTTCTTGACTCTTTCAACATCAGAGCACATTGGGAGAATTTTCTACTGAGGTGGGGGCCCTGAATGTGGGCCCACGAGCCAGCTGCAAGGAGGAGGAGAGAGACTACACCTCCGGAAGTGTTGGGGTTCCTCCCCCCTGCCATGAGGTCATGGGAGAGGGGACCCTGGGGTAGAGGCATGGCCTGGGCACGGGGTCTCCCTGCTCCCTGCTGACATGTGCCCTAATCCTGTTCAGCACTGCTTATTTTGTGTTGCCCTGTGCCAGGAGGGCCCTGGTTGTGCCGTGACTGCTCAGTTCTTTGGCAGTGCCCCGCCCATGTGGCTGGAGAAGAAAGAGCTCTGAAACTTCTCTCAAGAATGGCTCCCTATTTCTTTGCACGGGCCTCGCTGTCTATGGATGTTTCAGGAGACCCCACCGAAACACGGAAGGACTCTCAAATTATCCCAGCTTTCTCTGCACAGCGAGAGCTTTTTACATTTAGCATTGTTATCCTTTTCCTTTGTGTTTGTTAAAAAAATAGTTTTTATCTCTTTCACTTTCTTCCCAGGAAAATTCTTTTTTCCCGAAGCTGGTGGGGGAGGGCTGGATGTAACCTGCCTTCTATCAGAGGATATTTTCCTCCACATTTGTCCAAACCGGCACAGCCTGTCCTTTCCTGGGTCTCTGTTGCAGATGGAAGCTGCTGGTGCCATTGTCAGCTTGAAGCCCTCTTTTGATGCAAGCAGATGTTGCCAGGTGTGTTCAGCAGCTGTTGCTCAATGCTTATGCCAAGCTATTGTGTTCCTCATGGAACCAAGGAGCCATTGTGACACTGCAGGGGCTGATGGCATCAAGGAGGCAATTGTGACAGTACAGAACCTCCTAGAAACAAGGCTCCATTGTGACACCGTGGGGAATCATGGAATCACGGAGCCCGTTGTGACACGGCCAGGCCGCATGGAACCAATGGTCCATGGTAACACGGCGGATTCAAGAAGAGCATGGTGACACCACGCAACATCATGGAACCATAGGTCCATTGTGACACAGCGGGGCCTCATGGAAACAAGGGGACCATTGTGGCAAAGCAGGGCCTAATGGAAGCATGGAGAGCATTGTGACATTGTGGGGAATCATGGAAGCATGGAGAGCATTGTGACACTAAGGAAACTCCTGGAACCAAGATGAGCACTGGCACATAATGGAACCTCATGGAAGCAAGCCTCCATGATGACTTTGGAGGGCCTCGGGGACCACAGGACCCATTGTGACACAGCAGGACCTGGTGGAACCAAGGAGCCTTTGTGATGCTCCAGATCCACATGGAAGCCAGGGTGCACTGAGACACAGCGGGGCCTTGTTGGAACCAAAGACACCTCTGCAAAAAGCAGGCTAGCTCATAGAAGCAAGGAGTCCATTGTTACAACATCAAAGCTATGGAAGCAAGGGACCATTGTGACACTGCGGGGCCTCATGGAACCAATTGTCCATGATGACAGTGCGGATCAAAAGAGACCATGGTGACACTGCAGAACCCGATGGAACCAAGGAGCCATTGTGACACAGTGGGGCCTCATGGAATCAAGGAGACCATTGTGACCCAGGTGTTGCATGTGAAGGCAAGGAGCCATTGTGACACTTTGGGCTTCTTCCCTTGAGCTCTGCAGCTGGCTGTCCCAGCCCAGCGCACCATGTGCCACCTGCTCTCCTCAGGGCTCTGCCTGCACACAGCCCCAGGAGAAGTTTTCCTGTTTGGAAGGAAAGAATGGAAAAGCCGGAGCAGGTTTCCCAAACAACAAACCCCACTCAGGAGCCACATGCTCAGTACAGGCTGCCGGGAACGATGTCCCCTTTCTACAAGGGTCAGGGTGAGCAGAATTCTCTGGGAGCAGAATTCTCGGAGTCTTTCCACTGAATTCTCTGTCCCTGTGTCTTGGGGTGACTTTATCATGTGTATCCCCTATCGCTGCTCTATGCCCAGAAGTGAACTTTGTGCATTTCTGTGCCTTTCAACTGAGCCTGAGAGGGGGGAGAGGGAAAAAAAACCGGACAAACTTCTCAGAGCGTTTGTTCAAGGACACACATACACACTCCTCTGCATCCTGCTTGCAGCAAGAGCAGAGGAAGCAACTTTGTTTCTTTTTAGCCAGTTTTCAGCTCCTTTTCTCTGGGGGGAGATGGAGAGTTGAACTTTGTTTTCCTGGGACTTTGGGGTTTTTTTTCCCTTCTTCTCTTCTTGACTCTTTCAACATCAGACCACATTGGGAGAATTTTCTACTGAGGTGGGGGCCCTGAATGTGGGCCCATGAGCCAGCTGCAAGGAGGAGGAGAGAGACTACACCTCCGGAAGTGTTGGGGTTCCTCCCCCCTGCCATGAGGTCATGGGAGAGGGGACCCTGGGGTAGAGGCATGGCCTGGGCACGGGGTCTCCCTGCTCCCTGCTGACATGTGCCCTAATCCTGTTCAGCACTGCTTATTTTGTGTTGCCCTGTGCCAGGAGGGCCCTGGTTGTGCCGTGACTGCTCAGTTCTTTGGCAGTGCCCCGCCCATGTGGCTGGAGAAGAAAGAGCTCTGAAACTTCTCTCATGAATGGCTCCCTATTTCTTTGCACGGGCCTCGCTGTCTATGGATGTTTCAGGAGACCCCACCGAAACACGGAAGGACTCTCAAATTATCCCAGCTTTCTCTGCACAGCGAGAGCTTTTTACATTTAGCATTGTTATCCTTTTCCTTTGTGTTTGTTAAAAAAATAGGTTTTATCTCTTTCACTTTCTTCCCAGGAAAATTCTTTTTTCCCGAAGCTGGTGGGGGAGGGCTGGATGTAACCTGCCTTCTATCAGAGGATATTTTCCTCCACATTTGTCCAAACCGGCACAGCCTGTCCTTTCCTGGGTCTCTGTTGCAGATGGAAGCTGCTGGTGCCATTGTCAGCTTGAAGCCCTCTTTTGATGCAAGCAGATGTTGCCAGGTGTGTTCAGCAGCTGTTGCTCAATGCTTATGCCAAGCTATTGTGTTCCTCATGGAACCAAGGAGCCATTGTGACACTGCAGGGGCTGATGGCATCAAGGAGGCAATTGTGACAGTACAGAACCTCCTAGAAACAAGGCTCCATTGTGACACCGTGGGGAATCATGGAATCACGGAGCCCGTTGTGACACGGCCAGGCCGCATGGAACCAATGGTCCATGGTAACACGGCGGATTCAAGAAGAGCACGGTGACACCACGCAACATCATGGAACCATAGGTCCATTGTGACACAGCGGGGCCTCATGGAAACAAGGGGACCATTGTGGCAAAGCAGGGCCTAATGGAAGCATGGAGAGCATTGTGACATTGTGGGGAATCATGGAAGCATGGAGAGCATTGTGACACTAAGGAAACTCCTGGAACCAAGATGAGCACTGGCACATAATGGAACCTCATGGAAGCAAGCCTCCATGATGACTTTGGAGGGCCTCGGGGACCACAGGACCCATTGTGACACAGCAGGACCTGGTGGAACCAAGGAGCCTTTGTGATGCTCCAGATCCACATGGAAGCCAGGGTGCACTGAGACACAGCGGGGCCTTGTTGGAACCAAAGACACCTCTGCAAAAAGCAGGCTAGCTCATAGAAGCAAGGAGTCCATTGTTACAACATCAAACCTATGGAAGCAAGGGACCATTGTGACACTGCGGGGCCTCATGGAACCAATTGTCCATGATGACAGTGCGGATCAAAAGAGACCATGGTGACACTGCAGAACCCGATGGAACCAAGGAGCCATTGTGACACAGTGGGGCCTCATGGAATCAAGGAGACCATTGTGACCCAGGTGTTGCATGTGAAGGCAAGGAGCCATTGTGACACTTTGGGCTTCTTCCCTTGAGCTCTGCAGCTGGCTGTCCCAGCCCAGCGCACCATGTGCCACCTGCTCTCCTCAGGGCTCTGCCTGCACACAGCCCCAGGAGAAGTTTTCCTGTTTGGAAGGAAAGAATGGAAAAGCCGGAGCAGGTTTCCCAAACAACAAACCCCACTCAGGAGCCACATGCTCAGTACAGGCTGCCGGGAACGATGTCCCCTTTCTACAAGGGTCAGTGTGAGCAGAATTCTCTGGGAGCAGAATTCTCGGAGTCTTTCCACTGAATTCTCTGTCCCTGTGTCTTGGGGTGACTTTATCATGTGTATCCCCTATTGCTGCTCTATGCCCAGAAGTGAACTTTGTGCATTTCTGTGCCTTTCAACTGAGCCTGAGAGGGGGGAGAGGAAAAAAAACCGGACAAACTTCTCAGAGCGTTTGTTCAAGGACACACATACACACTCCTCTGCATCCTGCTTGCAGCAAGAGCAGAGGAAGCAACTTTGTTTCTTTTTAGCCAGTTTTCAGCTCCTTTTCTCTGGGGGGAGATGGAGAGTTGAACTTTGTTTTCCTGGGACTTTGGGGTTTTTTTTCCCTTCTTCTCTTCTTGACTCTTTCAACATCAGACCACATTGGGAGAATTTTCTACTGAGGTGGGGGCCCTGAATGTGGGCCCATGAGCCAGCTGCAAGGAGGAGGAGAGAGACTACACCTCCGGAAGTGTTGGGGTTCCTCCCCCCTGCCATGAGGTCATGGGAGAGGGGACCCTGGGGTAGAGGCATGGCCTGGGCACGGGGTCTCCCTGCTCCCTGCTGACATGTGCCCTAATCCTGTTCAGCACTGCTTATTTTGTGTTGCCCTGTGCCAGGAGGGCCCTGGTTGTGCCGTGACTGCTCAGTTCTTTGGCAGTGCCCCGCCCATGTGGCTGGAGAAGAAAGAGCTCTGAAACTTCTCTCATGAATGGCTCCCTATTTCTTTGCACGGGCCTCGCTGTCTATGGATGTTTCAGGAGACCCCACCGAAACACGGAAGGACTCTCAAATTATCCCAGCTTTCTCTGCACAGCGAGAGCTTTTTACATTTAGCATTGTTATCCTTTTCCTTTGTGTTTGTTAAAAAAATAGGTTTTATCTCTTTCACTTTCTTCCCAGGAAAATTCTTTTTTCCCGAAGCTGGTGGGGGAGGGCTGGGTGTAACCTGCCTTCTATCAGAGGATATTTTCCTCCACATTTGTCCAAACCGGCACAGCCTGTCCTTTCCTGGGTCTCTGTTGCAGATGGAAGCTGCTGGTGCCATTGTCAGCTTGAAGCCCTCTTTTGATGCAAGCAGATGTTGCCAGGTGTGTTCAGCAGCTGTTGCTCAATGCTTATGCCAAGCTATTGTGTTCCTCATGGAACCAAGGAGCCATTGTGACACTGCAGGGGCTGATGGCATCAAGGAGGCAATTGTGACAGTACAGAACCTCCTAGAAACAAGGCTCCATTGTGACACCGTGGGGAATCATGGAATCACGGAGCCCGTTGTGACACGGCCAGGCCGCATGGAACCAATGGTCCATGGTAACACGGCGGATTCAAGAAGAGCACGGTGACACCACGCAACATCATGGAACCATAGGTCCATTGTGACACAGCGGGGCCTCATGGAAACAAGGGGACCATTGTGGCAAAGCAGGGCCTAATGGAAGCATGGAGAGCATTGTGACATTGTGGGGAATCATGGAAGCATGGAGAGCATTGTGACACTAAGGAAACTCCTGGAACCAAGATGAGCACTGGCACATAATGGAACCTCATGGAAGCAAGCCTCCATGATGACTTTGGAGGGCCTCAGGGACCACAGGACCCATTGTGACACAGCAGGACCTGGTGGAACCAAGGAGCCTTTGTGATGCTCCAGATCCACATGGAAGCCAGGGTGCACTGAGACACAGCGGGGCCTTGTTGGAACCAAAGACACCTCTGCAAAAAGCAGGCTAGCTCATAGAAGCAAGGAGTCCATTGTTACAACATCAAACCTATGGAAGCAAGGGACCATTGTGACACTGCGGGGCCTCATGGAACCAATTGTCCATGATGACAGTGCGGATCAAAAGAGACCATGGTGACACTGCAGAACCCGATGGAACCAAGGAGCCATTGTGACACAGTGGGGCCTCATGGAATCAAGGAGACCATTGTGACCCAGGTGTTGCATGTGAAGGCAAGGAGCCATTGTGACACTTTGGGCTTCTTCCCTTGAGCTCTGCAGCTGGCTGTCCCAGCCCAGCGCACCATGTGCCACCTGCTCTCCTCAGGGCTCTGCCTGCACACAGCCCCAGGAGAAGTTTTCCTGTTTGGAAGGAAAGAATGGAAAAGCCGGAGCAGGTTTCCCAAACAACAAACCCCACTCAGGAGCCACATGCTCAGTACAGGCTGCCGGGAACGATGTCCCCTTTCTACAAGGGTCAGGGTGAGCAGAATTCTCTGGGAGCAGAATTCTCGGAGTCTTTCCACTGAATTCTCTGTCCCTGTGTCTTGGGGTGACTTTATCATGTGTATCCCCTATCGCTGCTCTATGCCCAGAAGTGAACTTTGTGCATTTCTGTGCCTTTCAACTGAGCCTGAGAGGGGGGAGAGGGAAAAAAAACCGGACAAACTTCTCAGAGCGTTTGTTCAAGGACACACATACACACTCCTCTGCATCCTGCTTGCAGCAAGAGCAGAGGAAGCAACTTTGTTTCTTTTTAGCCAGTTTTCAGCTCCTTTTCTCTGGGGGGAGATGGAGAGTTGAACTTTGTTTTCCTGGGACTTTGGGGTTTTTTTTCCCTTCTTCTCTTCTTGACTCTTTCAACATCAGACCACATTGGGAGAATTTTCTACCGAGGTGGGGGCCCTGAATGTGGGCCCACGAGCCAGCTGCAAGGAGGAGGAGAGAGACTACACCTCCGGAAGTGTTGGGGTTCCTCCCCCCTGCCATGAGGTCATGGGAGAGGGGACCCTGGGGTAGAGGCATGGCCTGGGCACGGGGTCTCCCTGCTCCCTGCTGACATGTGCCCTAATCCTGTTCAGCACTGCTTATTTTGTGTTGCCCTGTGCCAGGAGGGCCCTGGTTGTGCCGTGGCTGCTCAGTTCTTTGGCAGTGCCCCGCCCATGTGGCTGGAGAAGAAAGAGCTCTGAAACTTCTCTCATGAATGGCTCCCTATTTCTTTGCACGGGCCTCGCTGTCTATGGATGTTTCAGGAGACCCCACCGAAACACGGAAGGACTCTCAAATTATCCCAGCTTTCTCTGCACAGCGAGAGCTTTTAATATTTAGCATTGTTCTCCTTTTCCTGGGTGTTTGTTAAAAAATGGTTTTTATCTCTTTCACTTTCTTCCCAGGAAAATTCTTTTTTCCCAAAGCTGGTGGGGGAGGGCTGGGTGTAACCTGCCTTCTATCAGAGGATATTTTCCTCCACATTTGTCCAAACCGGCACAGCCTGTCCTTTCCTGGGTCTCTGTTGCAGATGGAAGCTGCTGGTGCCATTGTCAGCTTGAAGCCCTCTTTTGATGCAAGCAGATGTTGCCAGGTGTGTTCAGCAGCTGTTGCTCAATGCTTATGCCAAGCTATTGTGTTCCTCATGGAACCAAGGAGCCATTGTGACACTGCAGGGGCTGATGGCATCAAGGAGGCAATTGTGACAGTACAGAACCTCCTAGAAACAAGGCTCCATTGTGACACCGTGGGGAATCATGGAATCACGGAGCCCATTGTGACACGGCCAGGCCGCATGGAACCAATGGTCCATGGTTACACTGCGGATTCAAGAAGAGCACGGTGACACCACGCAACATCATGGAACCATAGGTCCATTGTGACACAGCGGGGCCTCATGGAAACAAGGGGACCATTGTGGCAAAGCAGGGCCTAATGGAAGCATGGAGAGCATTGTGACATTGTGGGGAATCATGGAAGCATGGAGAGCATTGTGACACTAAGGAAACTCCTGGAACCAAGATGACCACTGGCACATAATGGAACCTCATGGAAGCAAGCCTCCATGATGACTTTGGAGGGCCTCGGGGACCACAGGACCCATTGTGACACAGCAGGACCTGGTGGAACCAAGGAGCCTTTGTGATACTCCAGATCCACATGGAAGCCAGGGTGCACTGAGACACAGCGGGGCCTTGTTGGAACCAAAGACACCTCTGCAAAAAGCAGGCTAGCTCATAGAAGCAAGGAGTCCATTGTTACAACATCAAACCTATGGAAGCAAGGGACCATTGTGACACTGCGGGGCCTCATGGAACCAATTGTCCATGATGACAGTGCGGATCAAAAGAGACCATGGTGACACTGCGGAACCCGATGGAACCAAGGAGCCATTGTGACACAGTGGGGCCTCATGGAATCAAGGAGACCATTGTGACCCAGGTGTTGCATGTGAAGGCAAGGAGCCATTGTGACACTTTGGGCTTCTTCCCTTGAGCTCTGCAGCTGGCTGTCCCAGCCCAGCGCACCATGTGCCACCTGCTCTCCTCAGGGCTCTGCCTGCACACAGCCCCAGGAGAAGTTTTCCTGTTTGGAAGGAAAGAATGGAAAAGCCGGAGCAGGTTTCCCAAACAACAAACCCCACTCAGGAGCCACATGCTCAGTACAGGCTGCCGGGAACGATGTCCCCTTTCTACAAGGGTCAGTGTGAGCAGAATTCTCTGGGAGCAGAATTCTCGGAGTCTTTCCACTGAATTCTCTGTCCCTGTGTCTTGGGGTGACTTTATCATGTGTATCCCCTATTGCTGCTCTATGCCCAGAAGTGAACTTTGTGCATTTCTGTGCCTTTCAACTGAGCCTGAGAGGGGGGAGAGGGAAAAAAAACCGGACAAACTTCTCAGAGCGTTTGTTCAAGGACACACATACACACTCCTCTGCATCCTGCTTGCAGCAAGAGCAGAGGAAGCAACTTTGTTTCTTTTTAGCCAGTTTTCAGCTCCTTTTCTCTGGGGGGAGATGGAGAGTTGAACTTTGTTTTCCTGGGACTTTGGGGTTTTTTTTCCCTTCTTCTCTTCTTGACTCTTTCAACATCAGACCACATTGGGAGAATTTTCTACCGAGGTGGGGGCCCTGAATGTGGGCCCACGAGCCAGCTGCAAGGAGGAGGAGAGAGACTACACCTCCGGAAGTGTTGGGGTTCCTCCCCCCTGCCATGAGGTCATGGGAGAGGGGACCCTGGGGTAGAGGCATGGCCTGGGCACGGGGTCTCCCTGCTCCCTGCTGACATGTGCCCTAATCCTGTTCAGCACTGCTTATTTTGTGTTGCCCTGTGCCAGGAGGGCCCTGGTTGTGCCGTGGCTGCTCAGTTCTTTGGCAGTGCCCCGCCCATGTGGCTGGAGAAGAAAGAGCTCTGAAACTTCTCTCATGAATGGCTCCCTATTTCTTTGCACGGGCCTCGCTGTCTATGGATGTTTCAGGAGACCCCACCGAAACACGGAAGGACTCTCAAATTATCCCAGCTTTCTCTGCACAGCGAGAGCTTTTAATATTTAGCATTGTTCTCCTTTTCCTGGGTGTTTGTTAAAAAATGGTTTTTATCTCTTTCACTTTCTTCCCAGGAAAATTCTTTTTTCCCGAAGCTGGTGGGGGAGGGCTGGGTGTAACCTGCCTTCTATCAGAGGATATTTTCCTCCACATTTGTCCAAACCGGCACAGCCTGTCCTTTCCTGGGTCTCTGTTGCAGATGGAAGCTGCTGGTGCCATTGTCAGCTTGAAGCCCTCTTTTGATGCAAGCAGATGTTGCCAGGTGTGTTCAGCAGCTGTTGCTCAATGCTTATGCCAAGCTATTGTGTTCCTCATGGAACCAAGGAGCCATTGTGACACTGCAGGGGCTGATGGCATCAAGGAGGCAATTGTGACAGTACAGAACCTCCTAGAAACAAGGCTCCATTGTGACACCGTGGGGAATCATGGAATCACGGAGCCCATTGTGACACGGCCAGGCCGCATGGAACCAATGGTCCATGGTAACACGGCGGATTCAAGAAGAGCACGGTGACACCACGCAACATCATGGAACCATAGGTCCATTGTGACACAGCGGGGCCTCATGGAAACAAGGGGACCATTGTGGCAAAGCAGGGCCTAATGGAAGCATGGAGAGCATTGTGACATTGTGGGGAATCATGGAAGCATGGAGAGCATTGTGACACTAAGGAAACTCCTGGAACCAAGATGACCACTGGCACATAATGGAACCTCATGGAAGCAAGCCTCCATGATGACTTTGGAGGGCCTCGGGGACCACAGGACCCATTGTGACACAGCAGGACCTGGTGGAACCAAGGAGCCTTTGTGATACTCCAGATCCACATGGAAACCAGGGTGCACTGAGACACAGCGGGGCCTTGTTGGAACCAAAGACACCTCTGCAAAAAGCAGGCTAGCTCATAGAAGCAAGGAGTCCATTGTTACAACATCAAACCTATGGAAGCAAGGGACCATTGTGACACTGCGGGGCCTCATGGAACCAATTGTCCATGATGACAGTGCGGATCAAAAGAGACCATGGTGACACTGCGGAACCCGATGGAACCAAGGAGCCATTGTGACACAGTGGGGCCTCATGGAATCAAGGAGACCATTGTGACCCAGGTGTTGCATGTGAAGGCAAGGAGCCATTGTGACACTTTGGGCTTCTTCCCTTGAGCTCTGCAGCTGGCTGTCCCAGCCCAGCGCACCATGTGCCACCTGCTCTCCTCAGGGCTCTGCCTGCACACAGCCCCAGGAGAAGTTTTCCTGTTTGGAAGGAAAGAATGGAAAAGCCGGAGCAGGTTTCCCAAACAACAAACCCCACTCAGGAGCCACAGGCTCAGTACAGGCTGCCGGGAACGATGTCCCCTTTCTACAAGGGTCAGTGTGAGCAGAATTCTCTGGGAGCAGAATTCTCGGAGTCTTTCCACTGAATTCTCTGTCCCTGTGTCTTGGGGTGACTTTATCATGTGTATCCCCTATTGCTGCTCTATGCCCAGAAGTGAACTTTGTGCATTTCTGTGCCTTTCAACTGAGCCTGAGAGGGGGGAGAGGAAAAAAAACCGGACAAACTTCTCAGAGCGTTTGTTCAAGGACACACATACACACTCCTCTGCATCCTGCTTGCAGCAAGAGCAGAGGAAGCAACTTTGTTTCTTTTTAGCCAGTTTTCAGCTCCTTTTCTCTGGGGGGAGATGGAGAGTTGAACTTTGTTTTCCTGGGACTTTGGGGTTTTTTTTCCCTTCTTCTCTTCTTGACTCTTTCAACATCAGACCACATTGGGAGAATTTTCTACTGAGGTGGGGGCCCTGAATGTGGGCCCATGAGCCAGCTGCAAGGAGGAGGAGAGAGACTACACCTCCGGAAGTGTTGGGGTTCCTCCCCCCTGCCATGAGGTCATGGGAGAGGGGACCCTGGGGTAGAGGCATGGCCTGGGCACGGGGTCTCCCTGCTCCCTGCTGACATGTGCCCTAATCCTGTTCAGCACTGCTTATTTTGTGTTGCCCTGTGCCAGGAGGGCCCTGGTTGTGCCGTGACTGCTCAGTTCTTTGGCAGTGCCCCGCCCATGTGGCTGGAGAAGAAAGAGCTCTGAAACTTCTCTCATGAATGGCTCCCTATTTCTTTGCACGGGCCTCGCTGTCTATGGATGTTTCAGGAGACCCCACCGAAACACGGAAGGACTCTCAAATTATCCCAGCTTTCTCTGCACAGCGAGAGCTTTTTACATTTAGCATTGTTATCCTTTTCCTGTGTGTTTGTTAAAAAAATAGTTTTTATCTCTTTCACTTTCTTCCCAGGAAAATTCTTTTTTCCCGAAGCTGGTGGGGGAGGGCTGGATGTAACCTGCCTTCTATCAGAGGATATTTTCCTCCACATTTGTCCAAACCGGCACAGCCTGTCCTTTCCTGGGTCTCTGTTGCAGATGGAAGCTGCTGGTGCCATTGTCAGCTTGAAGCCCTCTTTTGATGCAAGCAGATGTTGCCAGGTGTGTTCAGCAGCTGTTTCTCAATGCTTATGCCAAGCTATTGTGTTCCTCATGGAACCAAGGAGCCATTGTGACACTGCAGGGGCTGATGGCATCAAGGAGGCAATTGTGACAGTACAGAACCTCCTAGAAACAAGGCTCCATTGTGACACCGTGGGGAATCATGGAATCACGGAGCCCGTTGTGACACGGCCAGGCCGCATGGAACCAATGGTCCATGGTAACACGGCGGATTCAAGAAGAGCACGGTGACACCACGCAACATCATGGAACCATAGGTCCATTGTGACACAGCGGGGCCTCATGGAAACAAGGGGACCATTGTGGCAAAGCAGGGCCTAATGGAAGCATGGAGAGCATTGTGACATTGTGGGGAATCATGGAAGCATGGAGAGCATTGTGACACTAAGGAAACTCCTGGAACCAAGATGACCACTGGCACATAATGGAACCTCATGGAAGCAAGCCTCCATGATGACTTTGGAGGGCCTCGGGGACCACAGGACCCATTGTGACACAGCAGGACCTGGTGGAACCAAGGAGCCTTTGTGATGCTCCAGATCCACATGGAAGCCAGGGTGCACTGAGACACAGCGGGGCCTTGTTGGAACCAAAGACACCTCTGCAAAAAGCAGGCTAGCTCATAGAAGCAAGGAGTCCATTGTTACAACATCAAACCTATGGAAGCAAGGGACCATTGTGACACTGCGGGGCCTCATGGAACCAATTGTCCATGATGACAGTGCGGATCAAAAGAGACCATGGTGACACTGCGGAACCCGATGGAACCAAGGAGCCATTGTGACACAGTGGGGCCTCATGGAATCAAGGAGACCATTGTGACCCAGGTGTTGCATGTGAAGGCAAGGAGCCATTGTGACACTTTGGGCTTCTTCCCTTGAGCTCTGCAGCTGGCTGTCCCAGCCCAGCGCACCATGTGCCACCTGCTCTCCTCAGGGCTCTGCCTGCACACAGCCCCAGGAGAAGTTTTCCTGTTTGGAAGGAAAGAATGGAAAAGCCGGAGCAGGTTTCCCAAACAACAAACCCCACTCAGGAGCCACATGCTCAGTACAGGCTGCCGGGACTGATGTCCCCTTTCTACAAGGGTCAGTGTGAGCAGAATTCTCTGGGAGCAGAATTCTCGGAGTCTTTCCACTGAATTCTCTGTCCCTGTGTCTTGGGGTGACTTTATCATGTGTATCCCCTATTGCTGCTCTATGCCCAGAAGTGAACTTTGTGCATTTCTGTGCCTTTCAACTGAGCCTGAGAGGGGGGAGAGGAAAAAAAAACCGGACAAACTTCTCAGAGCGTTTGTTCAAGGACACACATACACACTCCTCTGCATCCTGCTTGCAGCAAGAGCAGAGGAAGCAACTTTGTTTCTTTTTAGCCAGTTTTCAGCTCCTTTTCTCTGGGGGGAGATGGAGAGTTGAACTTTGTTTTCCTGGGACTTTGGGGTTTTTTTTCCCTTCTTCTCTTCTTGACTCTTTCAACATCAGACCACATTGGGAGAATTTTCTCCCGAGGTGGGGGCCCTGAATGTGGGCCCATGAGCCAGCTGCAAGGAGGAGGAGAGAGACTACACCTCCGGAAGTGTTGGGGTTCCTCCCCCCTGCCATGAGGTCATGGGAGAGGGGACCCTGGGGTAGAGGCATGGCCTGGGCACGGGGTCTCCCTGCTCCCTGCTCACATGTGCCCTAATCCTGTTCAGCACTGCTTATTTTGTGTTGCCCTGTGCCAGGAGGGCCCTGGTTGTGCCGTGACTGCTCAGTTCTTTGGCAGTGCCCCGCCCATGTGGCTGGAGAAGAAAGAGCTCTGAAACTTCTCTCATGAATGGCTCCCTATTTCTTTGCACGGGCCTCGCTGTCTATGGATGTTTCAGGAGACCCCACCGAAACACGGAAGGACTCTCAAATTATCCCAGCTTTCTCTGCACAGCGAGAGCTTTTAATATTTAGCATTGTTATCCTTTTCCTGGGTGTTTGTTAAAAAATGGTTTTTATCTCTTTCACTTTCTTCCCAGGAAAATTCTTTTTTCCCGAAGCTGGTGGGGGAGGGCTGGGTGTAACCTGCCTTCTATCAGAGGATATTTTCCTCCACATTTGTCAAAACCGGCACAGCCTGTCCTTTCCCTGGGTCTCTGTTGCAGATGGAAGCTGCTGGTGCCATTGTCAGCTTGAAGCCCTCTTTTGATGCAAGCAGATGTTGCCAGGTGTGTTCAGCAGCTGTTGCTCAATGCTTATGCCAAGCTATTGTGTTCCTCATGGAACCAAGGAGCCATTGTGACACTGCAGGGGCTGATGGCATCAAGGAGGCAATTGTGACAGTACAGAACCTCCTAGAAACAAGGCTCCATTGTGACACCGTGGGGAATCATGGAATCACGGAGCCCGTTGTGACACGGCCAGGCCGCATGGAACCAATGGTCCATGGTAACACGGCGGATTCAAGAAGAGCATGGTGACACCACGCAACATCATGGAACCATAGGTCCATTGTGACACAGCGGGGCCTCATGGAAACAAGGGGACCATTGTGGCAAAGCAGGGCCTAATGGAAGCATGGAGAGCATTGTGACATTGTGGGGAATCATGGAAGCATGGAGAGCATTGTGACACTAAGGAAACTCCTGGAACCAAGATGAGCACTGGCACATAATGGAACCTCATGGAAGCAAGCCTCCATGATGACTTTGGAGGGCCTCGGGGACCACAGGACCCATTGTGACACAGCAGGACCTGGTGGAACCAAGGAGCCTTTGTGATGCTCCAGATCCACATGGAAGCCAGGGTGCACTGAGACACAGCGGGGCCTTGTTGGAACCAAAGACACCTCTGCAAAAAGCAGGCTAGCTCATAGAAGCAAGGAGTCCATTGTTACAACATCAAAGCTATGGAAGCAAGGGACCATTGTGACACTGCGGGGCCTCATGGAACCAATTGTCCATGATGACAGTGCGGATCAAAAGAGACCATGGTGACACTGCAGAACCCGATGGAACCAAGGAGCCATTGTGACACAGTGGGGCCTCATGGAATCAAGGAGACCATTGTGACCCAGGTGTTGCATGTGAAGGCAAGGAGCCATTGTGACACTTTGGGCTTCTTCCCTTGAGCTCTGCAGCTGGCTGTCCCAGCCCAGCGCACCATGTGCCACCTGCTCTCCTCAGGGCTCTGCCTGCACACAGCCCCAGGAGAAGTTTTCCTGTTTGCAAGGAAAGAATGGAAAAGCCGGAGCAGGTTTCCCAAACAACAAACCCCACTCAGGAGCCACATGCTCAGTACAGGCTGCCGGGAACGATGTCCCCTTTCTACAAGGGTCAGGGTGAGCAGAATTCTCTGGGAGCAGAATTCTCGGAGTCTTTCCACTGAATTCTCTGTCCCTGTGTCTTGGGGTGACTTTATCATGTGTATCCCCTATCGCTGCTCTATGCCCAGAAGTGAACTTTGTGCATTTCTGTGCCTTTCAACTGAGCCTGAGAGGGGGGAGAGGGAAAAAAAACCGGACAAACTTCTCAGAGCGTTTGTTCAAGGACACACATACACACTCCTCTGCATCCTGCTTGCAGCAAGAGCAGAGGAAGCAACTTTGTTTCTTTTTAGCCAGTTTTCAGCTCCTTTTCTCTGGGGGGAGATGGAGAGTTGAACTTTGTTTTCCTGGGACTTTGGGGTTTTTTTTCCCTTCTTCTCTTCTTGACTCTTTCAACATCAGACCACATTGGGAGAATTTTCTACTGAGGTGGGGGCCCTGAATGTGGGCCCATGAGCCAGCTGCAAGGAGGAGGAGAGAGACTACACCTCCGGAAGTGTTGGGGTTCCTCCCCCCTGCCATGAGGTCATGGGAGAGGGGACCCTGGGGTAGAGGCATGGCCTGGGCACGGGGTCTCCCTGCTCCCTGCTGACATGTGCCCTAATCCTGTTCAGCACTGCTTATTTTGTGTTGCCCTGTGCCAGGAGGGCCCTGGTTGTGCCGTGACTGCTCAGTTCTTTGGCAGTGCCCCGCCCATGTGGCTGGAGAAGAAAGAGCTCTGAAACTTCTCTCATGAATGGCTCCCTATTTCTTTGCACGGGCCTCGCTGTCTATGGATGTTTCAGGAGACCCCACCGAAACACGGAAGGACTCTCAAATTATCCCAGCTTTCTCTGCACAGCGAGAGCTTTTTACATTTAGCATTGTTATCCTTTTCCTTTGTGTTTGTTAAAAAAATAGGTTTTATCTCTTTCACTTTCTTCCCAGGAAAATTCTTTTTTCCCGAAGCTGGTGGGGGAGGGCTGGATGTAACCTGCCTTCTATCAGAGGATATTTTCCTCCACAT
This sequence comes from Aphelocoma coerulescens, assembly GCF_041296385.1. NCBI lineage: Eukaryota > Metazoa > Chordata > Aves > Passeriformes > Corvidae > Aphelocoma > Aphelocoma coerulescens. The sequence goes on along the minus strand of NW_027183726.1, from coordinate 33,275 downwards.
TTGTCCAAACCGGCACAGCCTGTCCTTTCCTGGGTCTCTGTTGCAGATGGAAGCTGCTGGTGCCATTGTCAGCTTGAAGCCCTCTTTTGATGCAAGCAGATGTTGCCAGGTGTGTTCAGCAGCTGTTGCTCAATGCTTATGCCAAGCTATTGTGTTCCTCATGGAACCAAGGAGCCATTGTGACACTGCAGGGGCTGATGGCATCAAGGAGGCAATTGTGACAGTACAGAACCTCCTAGAAACAAGGCTCCATTGTGACACCGTGGGGAATCATGGAATCACGGAGCCCGTTGTGACACGGCCAGGCCGCATGGAACCAATGGTCCATGGTAACACGGCGGATTCAAGAAGAGCACGGTGACACCACGCAACATCATGGAACCATAGGTCCATTGTGACACAGCGGGGCCTCATGGAAACAAGGGGACCATTGTGGCAAAGCAGGGCCTAATGGAAGCATGGAGAGCATTGTGACATTGTGGGGAATCATGGAAGCATGGAGAGCATTGTGACACTAAGGAAACTCCTGGAACCAAGATGAGCACTGGCACATAATGGAACCTCATGGAAGCAAGCCTCCATGATGACTTTGGAGGGCCTCGGGGACCACAGGACCCATTGTGACACAGCAGGACCTGGTGGAACCAAGGAGCCTTTGTGATGCTCCAGATCCACATGGAAGCCAGGGTGCACTGAGACACAGCGGGGCCTTGTTGGAACCAAAGACACCTCTGCAAAAAGCAGGCTAGCTCATAGAAGCAAGGAGTCCATTGTTACAACATCAAACCTATGGAAGCAAGGGACCATTGTGACACTGCGGGGCCTCATGGAACCAATTGTCCATGATGACAGTGCGGATCAAAAGAGACCATGGTGACACTGCAGAACCCGATGGAACCAAGGAGCCATTGTGACACAGTGGGGCCTCATGGAATCAAGGAGACCATTGTGACCCAGGTGTTGCATGTGAAGGCAAGGAGCCATTGTGACACTTTGGGCTTCTTCCCTTGAGCTCTGCAGCTGGCTGTCCCAGCCCAGCGCACCATGTGCCACCTGCTCTCCTCAGGGCTCTGCCTGCACACAGCCCCAGGAGAAGTTTTCCTGTTTGGAAGGAAAGAATGGAAAAGCCGGAGCAGGTTTCCCAAACAACAAACCCCACTCAGGAGCCACATGCTCAGTACAGGCTGCCGGGAACGATGTCCCCTTTCTACAAGGGTCAGTGTGAGCAGAATTCTCTGGGAGCAGAATTCTCGGAGTCTTTCCACTGAATTCTCTGTCCCTGTGTCTTGGGGTGACTTTATCATGTGTATCCCCTATTGCTGCTCTATGCCCAGAAGTGAACTTTGTGCATTTCTGTGCCTTTCAACTGAGCCTGAGAGGGGGGAGAGGAAAAAAAACCGGACAAACTTCTCAGAGCGTTTGTTCAAGGACACACATACACACTCCTCTGCATCCTGCTTGCAGCAAGAGCAGAGGAAGCAACTTTGTTTCTTTTTAGCCAGTTTTCAGCTCCTTTTCTCTGGGGGGAGATGGAGAGTTGAACTTTGTTTTCCTGGGACTTTGGGGTTTTTTTTCCCTTCTTCTCTTCTTGACTCTTTCAACATCAGACCACATTGGGAGAATTTTCTACTGAGGTGGGGGCCCTGAATGTGGGCCCATGAGCCAGCTGCAAGGAGGAGGAGAGAGACTACACCTCCGGAAGTGTTGGGGTTCCTCCCCCCTGCCATGAGGTCATGGGAGAGGGGACCCTGGGGTAGAGGCATGGCCTGGGCACGGGGTCTCCCTGCTCCCTGCTGACATGTGCCCTAATCCTGTTCAGCACTGCTTATTTTGTGTTGCCCTGTGCCAGGAGGGCCCTGGTTGTGCCGTGACTGCTCAGTTCTTTGGCAGTGCCCCGCCCATGTGGCTGGAGAAGAAAGAGCTCTGAAACTTCTCTCATGAATGGCTCCCTATTTCTTTGCACGGGCCTCGCTGTCTATGGATGTTTCAGGAGACCCCACCGAAACACGGAAGGACTCTCAAATTATCCCAGCTTTCTCTGCACAGCGAGAGCTTTTTACATTTAGCATTGTTATCCTTTTCCTTTGTGTTTGTTAAAAAAATAGGTTTTATCTCTTTCACTTTCTTCCCAGGAAAATTCTTTTTTCCCGAAGCTGGTGGGGGAGGGCTGGGTGTAACCTGCCTTCTATCAGAGGATATTTTCCTCCACATTTGTCCAAACCGGCACAGCCTGTCCTTTCCTGGGTCTCTGTTGCAGATGGAAGCTGCTGGTGCCATTGTCAGCTTGAAGCCCTCTTTTGATGCAAGCAGATGTTGCCAGGTGTGTTCAGCAGCTGTTGCTCAATGCTTATGCCAAGCTATTGTGTTCCTCATGGAACCAAGGAGCCATTGTGACACTGCAGGGGCTGATGGCATCAAGGAGGCAATTGTGACAGTACAGAACCTCCTAGAAACAAGGCTCCATTGTGACACCGTGGGGAATCATGGAATCACGGAGCCCGTTGTGACACGGCCAGGCCGCATGGAACCAATGGTCCATGGTAACACGGCGGATTCAAGAAGAGCACGGTGACACCACGCAACATCATGGAACCATAGGTCCATTGTGACACAGCGGGGCCTCATGGAAACAAGGGGACCATTGTGGCAAAGCAGGGCCTAATGGAAGCATGGAGAGCATTGTGACATTGTGGGGAATCATGGAAGCATGGAGAGCATTGTGACACTAAGGAAACTCCTGGAACCAAGATGAGCACTGGCACATAATGGAACCTCATGGAAGCAAGCCTCCATGATGACTTTGGAGGGCCTCAGGGACCACAGGACCCATTGTGACACAGCAGGACCTGGTGGAACCAAGGAGCCTTTGTGATGCTCCAGATCCACATGGAAGCCAGGGTGCACTGAGACACAGCGGGGCCTTGTTGGAACCAAAGACACCTCTGCAAAAAGCAGGCTAGCTCATAGAAGCAAGGAGTCCATTGTTACAACATCAAACCTATGGAAGCAAGGGACCATTGTGACACTGCGGGGCCTCATGGAACCAATTGTCCATGATGACAGTGCGGATCAAAAGAGACCATGGTGACACTGCAGAACCCGATGGAACCAAGGAGCCATTGTGACACAGTGGGGCCTCATGGAATCAAGGAGACCATTGTGACCCAGGTGTTGCATGTGAAGGCAAGGAGCCATTGTGACACTTTGGGCTTCTTCCCTTGAGCTCTGCAGCTGGCTGTCCCAGCCCAGCGCACCATGTGCCACCTGCTCTCCTCAGGGCTCTGCCTGCACACAGCCCCAGGAGAAGTTTTCCTGTTTGGAAGGAAAGAATGGAAAAGCCGGAGCAGGTTTCCCAAACAACAAACCCCACTCAGGAGCCACATGCTCAGTACAGGCTGCCGGGAACGATGTCCCCTTTCTACAAGGGTCAGGGTGAGCAGAATTCTCTGGGAGCAGAATTCTCGGAGTCTTTCCACTGAATTCTCTGTCCCTGTGTCTTGGGGTGACTTTATCATGTGTATCCCCTATCGCTGCTCTATGCCCAGAAGTGAACTTTGTGCATTTCTGTGCCTTTCAACTGAGCCTGAGAGGGGGGAGAGGGAAAAAAAACCGGACAAACTTCTCAGAGCGTTTGTTCAAGGACACACATACACACTCCTCTGCATCCTGCTTGCAGCAAGAGCAGAGGAAGCAACTTTGTTTCTTTTTAGCCAGTTTTCAGCTCCTTTTCTCTGGGGGGAGATGGAGAGTTGAACTTTGTTTTCCTGGGACTTTGGGGTTTTTTTTCCCTTCTTCTCTTCTTGACTCTTTCAACATCAGACCACATTGGGAGAATTTTCTACCGAGGTGGGGGCCCTGAATGTGGGCCCACGAGCCAGCTGCAAGGAGGAGGAGAGAGACTACACCTCCGGAAGTGTTGGGGTTCCTCCCCCCTGCCATGAGGTCATGGGAGAGGGGACCCTGGGGTAGAGGCATGGCCTGGGCACGGGGTCTCCCTGCTCCCTGCTGACATGTGCCCTAATCCTGTTCAGCACTGCTTATTTTGTGTTGCCCTGTGCCAGGAGGGCCCTGGTTGTGCCGTGGCTGCTCAGTTCTTTGGCAGTGCCCCGCCCATGTGGCTGGAGAAGAAAGAGCTCTGAAACTTCTCTCATGAATGGCTCCCTATTTCTTTGCACGGGCCTCGCTGTCTATGGATGTTTCAGGAGACCCCACCGAAACACGGAAGGACTCTCAAATTATCCCAGCTTTCTCTGCACAGCGAGAGCTTTTAATATTTAGCATTGTTCTCCTTTTCCTGGGTGTTTGTTAAAAAATGGTTTTTATCTCTTTCACTTTCTTCCCAGGAAAATTCTTTTTTCCCGAAGCTGGTGGGGGAGGGCTGGGTGTAACCTGCCTTCTATCAGAGGATATTTTCCTCCACATTTGTCCAAACCGGCACAGCCTGTCCTTTCCTGGGTCTCTGTTGCAGATGGAAGCTGCTGGTGCCATTGTCAGCTTGAAGCCCTCTTTTGATGCAAGCAGATGTTGCCAGGTGTGTTCAGCAGCTGTTGCTCAATGCTTATGCCAAGCTATTGTGTTCCTCATGGAACCAAGGAGCCATTGTGACACTGCAGGGGCTGATGGCATCAAGGAGGCAATTGTGACAGTACAGAACCTCCTAGAAACAAGGCTCCATTGTGACACCGTGGGGAATCATGGAATCACGGAGCCCATTGTGACACGGCCAGGCCGCATGGAACCAATGGTCCATGGTTACACTGCGGATTCAAGAAGAGCACGGTGACACCACGCAACATCATGGAACCATAGGTCCATTGTGACACAGCGGGGCCTCATGGAAACAAGGGGACCATTGTGGCAAAGCAGGGCCTAATGGAAGCATGGAGAGCATTGTGACATTGTGGGGAATCATGGAAGCATGGAGAGCATTGTGACACTAAGGAAACTCCTGGAACCAAGATGACCACTGGCACATAATGGAACCTCATGGAAGCAAGCCTCCATGATGACTTTGGAGGGCCTCGGGGACCACAGGACCCATTGTGACACAGCAGGACCTGGTGGAACCAAGGAGCCTTTGTGATACTCCAGATCCACATGGAAGCCAGGGTGCACTGAGACACAGCGGGGCCTTGTTGGAACCAAAGACACCTCTGCAAAAAGCAGGCTAGCTCATAGAAGCAAGGAGTCCATTGTTACAACATCAAACCTATGGAAGCAAGGGACCATTGTGACACTGCGGGGCCTCATGGAACCAATTGTCCATGATGACAGTGCGGATCAAAAGAGACCATGGTGACACTGCGGAACCCGATGGAACCAAGGAGCCATTGTGACACAGTGGGGCCTCATGGAATCAAGGAGACCATTGTGACCCAGGTGTTGCATGTGAAGGCAAGGAGCCATTGTGACACTTTGGGCTTCTTCCCTTGAGCTCTGCAGCTGGCTGTCCCAGCCCAGCGCACCATGTGCCACCTGCTCTCCTCAGGGCTCTGCCTGCACACAGCCCCAGGAGAAGTTTTCCTGTTTGGAAGGAAAGAATGGAAAAGCCGGAGCAGGTTTCCCAAACAACAAACCCCACTCAGGAGCCACATGCTCAGTACAGGCTGCCGGGAACGATGTCCCCTTTCTACAAGGGTCAGTGTGAGCAGAATTCTCTGGGAGCAGAATTCTCGGAGTCTTTCCACTGAATTCTCTGTCCCTGTGTCTTGGGGTGACTTTATCATGTGTATCCCCTATTGCTGCTCTATGCCCAGAAGTGAACTTTGTGCATTTCTGTGCCTTTCAACTGAGCCTGAGAGGGGGGAGAGGGAAAAAAAACCGGACAAACTTCTCAGAGCGTTTGTTCAAGGACACACATACACACTCCTCTGCATCCTGCTTGCAGCAAGAGCAGAGGAAGCAACTTTGTTTCTTTTTAGCCAGTTTTCAGCTCCTTTTCTCTGGGGGGAGATGGAGAGTTGAACTTTGTTTTCCTGGGACTTTGGGGTTTTTTTTCCCTTCTTCTCTTCTTGACTCTTTCAACATCAGACCACATTGGGAGAATTTTCTACCGAGGTGGGGGCCCTGAATGTGGGCCCACGAGCCAGCTGCAAGGAGGAGGAGAGAGACTACACCTCCGGAAGTGTTGGGGTTCCTCCCCCCTGCCATGAGGTCATGGGAGAGGGGACCCTGGGGTAGAGGCATGGCCTGGGCACGGGGTCTCCCTGCTCCCTGCTGACATGTGCCCTAATCCTGTTCAGCACTGCTTATTTTGTGTTGCCCTGTGCCAGGAGGGCCCTGGTTGTGCCGTGGCTGCTCAGTTCTTTGGCAGTGCCCCGCCCATGTGGCTGGAGAAGAAAGAGCTCTGAAACTTCTCTCATGAATGGCTCCCTATTTCTTTGCACGGGCCTCGCTGTCTATGGATGTTTCAGGAGACCCCACCGAAACACGGAAGGACTCTCAAATTATCCCAGCTTTCTCTGCACAGCGAGAGCTTTTAATATTTAGCATTGTTCTCCTTTTCCTGGGTGTTTGTTAAAAAATGGTTTTTATCTCTTTCACTTTCTTCCCAGGAAAATTCTTTTTTCCCGAAGCTGGTGGGGGAGGGCTGGGTGTAACCTGCCTTCTATCAGAGGATATTTTCCTCCACATTTGTCCAAACCGGCACAGCCTGTCCTTTCCTGGGTCTCTGTTGCAGATGGAAGCTGCTGGTGCCATTGTCAGCTTGAAGCCCTCTTTTGATGCAAGCAGATGTTGCCAGGTGTGTTCAGCAGCTGTTGCTCAATGCTTATGCCAAGCTATTGTGTTCCTCATGGAACCAAGGAGCCATTGTGACACTGCAGGGGCTGATGGCATCAAGGAGGCAATTGTGACAGTACAGAACCTCCTAGAAACAAGGCTCCATTGTGACACCGTGGGGAATCATGGAATCACGGAGCCCATTGTGACACGGCCAGGCCGCATGGAACCAATGGTCCATGGTAACACGGCGGATTCAAGAAGAGCACGGTGACACCACGCAACATCATGGAACCATAGGTCCATTGTGACACAGCGGGGCCTCATGGAAACAAGGGGACCATTGTGGCAAAGCAGGGCCTAATGGAAGCATGGAGAGCATTGTGACATTGTGGGGAATCATGGAAGCATGGAGAGCATTGTGACACTAAGGAAACTCCTGGAACCAAGATGACCACTGGCACATAATGGAACCTCATGGAAGCAAGCCTCCATGATGACTTTGGAGGGCCTCGGGGACCACAGGACCCATTGTGACACAGCAGGACCTGGTGGAACCAAGGAGCCTTTGTGATACTCCAGATCCACATGGAAACCAGGGTGCACTGAGACACAGCGGGGCCTTGTTGGAACCAAAGACACCTCTGCAAAAAGCAGGCTAGCTCATAGAAGCAAGGAGTCCATTGTTACAACATCAAACCTATGGAAGCAAGGGACCATTGTGACACTGCGGGGCCTCATGGAACCAATTGTCCATGATGACAGTGCGGATCAAAAGAGACCATGGTGACACTGCGGAACCCGATGGAACCAAGGAGCCATTGTGACACAGTGGGGCCTCATGGAATCAAGGAGACCATTGTGACCCAGGTGTTGCATGTGAAGGCAAGGAGCCATTGTGACACTTTGGGCTTCTTCCCTTGAGCTCTGCAGCTGGCTGTCCCAGCCCAGCGCACCATGTGCCACCTGCTCTCCTCAGGGCTCTGCCTGCACACAGCCCCAGGAGAAGTTTTCCTGTTTGGAAGGAAAGAATGGAAAAGCCGGAGCAGGTTTCCCAAACAACAAACCCCACTCAGGAGCCACAGGCTCAGTACAGGCTGCCGGGAACGATGTCCCCTTTCTACAAGGGTCAGTGTGAGCAGAATTCTCTGGGAGCAGAATTCTCGGAGTCTTTCCACTGAATTCTCTGTCCCTGTGTCTTGGGGTGACTTTATCATGTGTATCCCCTATTGCTGCTCTATGCCCAGAAGTGAACTTTGTGCATTTCTGTGCCTTTCAACTGAGCCTGAGAGGGGGGAGAGGAAAAAAAACCGGACAAACTTCTCAGAGCGTTTGTTCAAGGACACACATACACACTCCTCTGCATCCTGCTTGCAGCAAGAGCAGAGGAAGCAACTTTGTTTCTTTTTAGCCAGTTTTCAGCTCCTTTTCTCTGGGGGGAGATGGAGAGTTGAACTTTGTTTTCCTGGGACTTTGGGGTTTTTTTTCCCTTCTTCTCTTCTTGACTCTTTCAACATCAGACCACATTGGGAGAATTTTCTACTGAGGTGGGGGCCCTGAATGTGGGCCCATGAGCCAGCTGCAAGGAGGAGGAGAGAGACTACACCTCCGGAAGTGTTGGGGTTCCTCCCCCCTGCCATGAGGTCATGGGAGAGGGGACCCTGGGGTAGAGGCATGGCCTGGGCACGGGGTCTCCCTGCTCCCTGCTGACATGTGCCCTAATCCTGTTCAGCACTGCTTATTTTGTGTTGCCCTGTGCCAGGAGGGCCCTGGTTGTGCCGTGACTGCTCAGTTCTTTGGCAGTGCCCCGCCCATGTGGCTGGAGAAGAAAGAGCTCTGAAACTTCTCTCATGAATGGCTCCCTATTTCTTTGCACGGGCCTCGCTGTCTATGGATGTTTCAGGAGACCCCACCGAAACACGGAAGGACTCTCAAATTATCCCAGCTTTCTCTGCACAGCGAGAGCTTTTTACATTTAGCATTGTTATCCTTTTCCTGTGTGTTTGTTAAAAAAATAGTTTTTATCTCTTTCACTTTCTTCCCAGGAAAATTCTTTTTTCCCGAAGCTGGTGGGGGAGGGCTGGATGTAACCTGCCTTCTATCAGAGGATATTTTCCTCCACATTTGTCCAAACCGGCACAGCCTGTCCTTTCCTGGGTCTCTGTTGCAGATGGAAGCTGCTGGTGCCATTGTCAGCTTGAAGCCCTCTTTTGATGCAAGCAGATGTTGCCAGGTGTGTTCAGCAGCTGTTGCTCAATGCTTATGCCAAGCTATTGTGTTCCTCATGGAACCAAGGAGCCATTGTGACACTGCAGGGGCTGATGGCATCAAGGAGGCAATTGTGACAGTACAGAACCTCCTAGAAACAAGGCTCCATTGTGACACCGTGGGGAATCATGGAATCACGGAGCCCGTTGTGACACGGCCAGGCCGCATGGAACCAATGGTCCATGGTAACACGGCGGATTCAAGAAGAGCACGGTGACACCACGCAACATCATGGAACCATAGGTCCATTGTGACACAGCGGGGCCTCATGGAAACAAGGGGACCATTGTGGCAAAGCAGGGCCTAATGGAAGCATGGAGAGCATTGTGACATTGTGGGGAATCATGGAAGCATGGAGAGCATTGTGACACTAAGGAAACTCCTGGAACCAAGATGACCACTGGCACATAATGGAACCTCATGGAAGCAAGCCTCCATGATGACTTTGGAGGGCCTCGGGGACCACAGGACCCATTGTGACACAGCAGGACCTGGTGGAACCAAGGAGCCTTTGTGATGCTCCAGATCCACATGGAAGCCAGGGTGCACTGAGACACAGCGGGGCCTTGTTGGAACCAAAGACACCTCTGCAAAAAGCAGGCTAGCTCATAGAAGCAAGGAGTCCATTGTTACAACATCAAACCTATGGAAGCAAGGGACCATTGTGACACTGCGGGGCCTCATGGAACCAATTGTCCATGATGACAGTGCGGATCAAAAGAGACCATGGTGACACTGCGGAACCCGATGGAACCAAGGAGCCATTGTGACACAGTGGGGCCTCATGGAATCAAGGAGACCATTGTGACCCAGGTGTTGCATGTGAAGGCAAGGAGCCATTGTGACACTTTGGGCTTCTTCCCTTGAGCTCTGCAGCTGGCTGTCCCAGCCCAGCGCACCATGTGCCACCTGCTCTCCTCAGGGCTCTGCCTGCACACAGCCCCAGGAGAAGTTTTCCTGTTTGGAAGGAAAGAATGGAAAAGCCGGAGCAGGTTTCCTAAACAACAAACCCCACTCAGGAGCCACATGCTCAGTACAGGCTGCCGGGAACGATGTCCCTTTTCTACAAGGGTCAGGGTGAACAGAATTCTCTGGGAGCAGAATTCTCGGAGTCTTTCCACTGAATTCTCTGTCCCTGTGTCTTGGGGTGACTTTATCATGTGTATCCCCTATTGCTGCTCTATGCCCAGAAGTGAACTTTGTGCATTTCTGTGCCTTTCAACTGAGCCTGAGAGGGGGGAGAGGAAAAAAAAACCGGACAAACTTCTCAGAGCGTTTGTTCAAGGACACACATACACACTCCTCTGCATCCTGCTTGCAGCAAGAGCAGAGGAAGCAACTTTGTTTCTTTTTAGCCAGTTTTCAGCTCCTTTTCTCTGGGGGGAGATGGAGAGTTGAACTTTGTTTTCCTGGGACTTTGGGGTTTTTTTTCCCTTCTTCTCTTCTTGACTCTTTCAACATCAGACCACATTGGGAGAATTTTCTCCCGAGGTGGGGGCCCTGAATGTGGGCCCATGAGCCAGCTGCAAGGAGGAGGAGAGAGACTACACCTCCGGAAGTGTTGGGGTTCCTCCCCCCTGCCATGAGGTCATGGGAGAGGGGACCCTGGGGCAGAGGCATGGCCTGGGCACGGGGTCTCCCTGCTCCCTGCTGACATGTGCCCTAATCCTGTTCAGCACTGCTTATTTTGTGTTGCCCTGTGCCAGGAGGGCCCTGGTTGTGCCGTGACTGCTCAGTTCTTTGGCAGTGCCCCGCCCATGTGGCTGGAGAAGAAAGAGCTCTGAAACTTCTCTCATGAATGGCTCCCTATTTCTTTGCACGGGCCTCGCTGTCTATGGATGTTTCAGGAGACCCCACCGAAACACGGAAGGACTCTCAAATTATCCCAGCTTTCTCTGCACAGCGAGAGCTTTTAACATTTAGCATTGTTCTCCTTTTCCTGGGTGTTTGTTAAAAAATGGTTTTTATCTCTTTCACTTTCTTCCCAGGAAAATTCTTTTTTCCCGAAGCTGGTGGGGGAGGGCTGGGTGTAACCTGCCTTCTATCAGAGGATATTTTCCTCCACATTTGTCAAAACCGGCACAGCCTGTCCTTTCCTGGGTCTCTGTTGCAGATGGAAGCTGCTGGTGCCATTCTCAGCTTGAAGCCCTCTTTTGATGCAAGCAGATGTTGCCAGGTGTGTTCAGCAGCTGTTGCTCAATGCTTATGCCAAGCTATTGTGTTCCTCATGGAACCAAGGAGCCATTGTGACACTGCAGGGGCTGATGGCATCAAGGAGGCAATTGTGACAGTACAGAACCTCCTAGAAACAAGGCTCCATTGTGACACCGTGGGGAATCATGGAATCACGGAGCCCATTGTGACACGGCCAGGCCGCATGGAACCAATGGTCCATGGTAACACGGCGGATTCAAGAAGAGCACGGTGACACCACGCAACATCATGGAACCATAGGTCCATTGTGACACAGCGGGGCCTCATGGAAACAAGGGGACCATTGTGGCAAAGCAGGGCCTAATGGAAGCATGGAGAGCATTGTGACATTGTGGGGAATCATGGAAGCATGGAGAGCATTGTGACACTAAGGAAACTCCTGGAACCAAGATGACCACTGGCACATAATGGAACCTCATGGAAGCAAGCCTCCATGATGACTTTGGAGGGCCTCGGGGACCACAGGACCCATTGTGACACAGCAGGACCTGGTGGAACCAAGGAGCCTTTGTGATGCTCCAGATCCACATGGAAGCCAGGGTGCACTGAGACACAGCGGGGCCTTGTTGGAACCAAAGACACCTCTGCAAAAAGCAGGCTAGCTCATAGAAGCAAGGAGTCCATTGTTACAACATCAAACCTATGGAAGCAAGGGACCATTGTGACACTGCGGGGCCTCATGGAACCAATTGTCCATGATGACAGTGCGGATCAAAAGAGACCATGGTGACACTGCGGAACCCGATGGAACCAAGTAGCCATTGTGACACAGTGGGGCCTCATGGAATCAAGGAGACCATTGTGACCCAGGTGTTGCATGTGAAGGCAAGGAGCCATTGTGACACTTTGGGCTTCTTCCCTTGAGCTCTGCAGCTGGCTGTCCCAGCCCAGCGCACCATGTGCCACCTGCTCTCCTCAGGGCTCTGCCTGCACACAGCCCCAGGAGAAGTTTTCCTGTTTGCAAGGAAAGAATGGAAAAGCCGGAGCAGGTTTCCCAAACAACAAACCCCACTCAGGAGCCACATGCTCAGTACAGGCTGCCGGGAACGATGTCCCCTTTCTACAAGGGTCAGGGTGAGCAGAATTCTCTGGGAGCAGAATTCTCGGAGTCTTTCCACTGAATTCTCTGTCCCTGTGTCTTGGGGTGACTTTATCATGTGTATCCCCTATTGCTGCTCTATGCCCAGAAGTGAACTTTGTGCATTTCTGTGCCTTTCAACTGAGCCTGAGAGGGGGGAGAGGAAAAAAAAACCGGACAAACTTCTCAGAGCGTTTGTTCAAGGACACACATACACACTCCTCTGCATCCTGCTTGCAGCAAGAGCAGAGGAAGCAACTTTGTTTCTTTTTAGCCAGTTTTCAGCTCCTTTTCTCTGGGGGGAGATGGAGAGTTGAACTTTGTTTTCCTGGGACTTTGGGGTTTTTTTTCCCTTCTTCTCTTCTTGACTCTTTCAACATCAGACCACATTGGGAGAATTTTCTCCCGAGGTGGGGGCCCTGAATGTGGGCCCATGAGCCAGCTGCAAGGAGGAGGAGAGAGACTACACCTCCGGAAGTGTTGGGGTTCCTCCCCCCTGCCATGAGGTCATGGGAGAGGGGACCCTGGGGTAGAGGCATGGCCTGGGCACGGGGTCTCCCTGCTCCCTGCTCACATGTGCCCTAATCCTGTTCAGCACTGCTTATTTTGTGTTGCCCTGTGCCAGGAGGGCCCTGGTTGTGCCGTGACTGCTCAGTTCTTTGGCAGTGCCCCGCCCATGTGGCTGGAGAAGAAAGAGCTCTGAAACTTCTCTCAAGAATGGCTCCCTATTTCTTTGCACGGGCCTCGCTGTCTATGGATGTTTCAGGAGACCCCACCGAAACACGGAAGGACTCTCAAATTATCCCAGCTTTCTCTGCACAGCGAGAGCTTTTAATATTTAGCATTGTTCTCCTTTTCCTGGGTGTTTGTTAAAAAAATAGTTTTTATCTCTTTCACTTTCTTCCCAGGAAAATTCTTTTTTCCCAAAGCTGGTGGGGGAGGGCTGGGTGTAACCTGCCTTCTATCAGAGGATATTTTCCTCCACATTTGTCCAAACCGGCACAGCCTGTCCTTTCCAATGGCTGCTGGTGCCATTGTCAGCTTGAAGCCCTCTTTTGATGCAAGCAGATGTTGCCAGGTGTGTTCAGCAGCTGTTGCTCAATGCTTATCCCAAGCTATTGTGTTCCTCATGGAACCAAGGAGCCATTGTGACACTGCAGGGGCTGATGGCATCAAGGAGACAATTGTGACAGTACAGAACCTCCTAGAAACAAGGCTCCATTGTGACACCGTGGGGAATCATGGAATCACGGAGCCCATTGTGACACGGCCAGGCCGCATGGAACCAATGGTCCATGGTAACACGGCGGATTCAAGAAGAGCACGGTGACACCACGCAACATCATGGAACCATAGGTCCATTGTGACACAGCGGGGCCTCATGGAAACAAGGGGACCATTGTGGCAAAGCAGGGCCTAATGGAAGCATGGAGAGCATTGTGACATTGTGGGGAATCATGGAAGCATGGAGAGCATTGTGACACTAAGGAAACTCCTGGAACCAAGATGACCACTGGCACATAATGGAACCTCATGGAAGCAAGCCTCCATGATGACTTTGGAGGGCCTCGGGGACCACAGGACCCATTGTGACACAGCAGGACCTGGTGGAACCAAGGAGCCTTTGTGATGCTCCAGATCCACATGGAAGCCAGGGTGCACTGAGACACAGCGGGGCCTTGTTGGAACCAAAGACACCTCTGCAAAAAGCAGGCTAGCTCATAGAAGCAAGGAGTCCATTGTTACAACATCAAACCTATGGAAGCAAGGGACCATTGTGACACTGCGGGGCCTCATGGAACCAATTGTCCATGATGACAGTGCGGATCAAAGGAGACCATGGTGACACTGCGGAACCCGATGGAACCAAGGAGCCATTGTGACACAGTGGGGCCTCATGGAATCAAGGAGACCATTGTGACCCAGGTGTTGCATGTGAAGGCAAGGAGCCATTGTGACACTTTGGGCTTCTTCCCTTGAGCTCTGCAGCTGGCTGTCCCAGCCCAGCGCACCATGTGCCACCTGCTCTCCTCAGGGCTCTGCCTGCACACAGCCCCAGGAGAAGTTTTCCTGTTTGGAAGGAAAGAATGGAAAAGCCGGAGCAGGTTTCCCAAACAACAAACCCCACTCAGGAGCCACATGCTCAGTACAGGCTGCCGGGAACGATGTCCCCTTTCTACAAGGGTCAGGGTGAGCAGAATTCTCTGGGAGCAGAATTCTCGGAGTCTTTCCACTGAATTCTCTGTCCCTGTGTCTTGGGGTGACTTTATCATGTGTATCCCCTATCGCTGCTCTATGCCCAGAAGTGAACTTTGTGCATTTCTGTGCCTTTCAACTGAGCCTGAGAGGGGGGAGAGGGAAAAAAAACCGGACAAACTTCTCAGAGCGTTTGTTCAAGGACACACATACACACTCCTCTTCATCCTGCTTGCAGCAAGAGCAGAGGAAGCAACTTTGTTTCTTTTTAGCCAGTTTTCAGCTCCTTTTCTCTGGGGGGAGATGGAGAGTTGAACTTTGTTTTCCTGGGACTTTGGGGTTTTTTTTCCCTTCTTCTCTTCTTGACTCTTTCAACATCAGACCACATTGGGAGAATTTTCTACTGAGGTGGGGGCCCTGAATGTGGGCCCATGAGCCAGCTGCAAGGAGGAGGAGAGAGACTACACCTCCGGAAGTGTTGGGGTTCCTCCCCCCTGCCATGAGGTCATGGGAGAGGGGACCCTGGGGTAGAGGCATGGCCTGGGCACGGGGTCTCCCTGCTCCCTGCTCACATGTGCCCTAATCCTGTTCAGCACTGCTTATTTTGTGTTGCCCTGTGCCAGGAGGGCCCTGGTTGTGCCGTGACTGCTCAGTTCTTTGGCAGTGCCCCGCCCATGTGGCTGGAGAAGAAAGAGCTCTGAAACTTCTCTCATGAATGGCTCCCTATTTCTTTGCACGGGCCTCGCTGTCTATGGATGTTTCAGGAGACCCCACCGAAACACGGAAGGACTCTCAAATTATCCCAGCTTTCTCTGCACAGCGAGAGCTTTTAATATTTAGCATTGTTCTCCTTTTCCTGGGTGTTTGTTAAAAAATGGTTTTTATCTCTTTCACTTTCTTCCCAGGAAAATTCTTTTTTCCCGAAGCTGGTGGGGGAGGGCTGGGTGTAACCTGCCTTCTATCAGAGGATATTTTCCTCCACATTTGTCAAAACCGGCACAGCCTGTCCTTTCCTGGGTCTCTGTTGCAGATGGAAGCTGCTGGTGCCATTCTCAGCTTGAAGCCCTCTTTTGATGCAAGCAGATGTTGCCAGGTGTGTTCAGCAGCTGTTGCTCAATGCTTATGCCAAGCTATTGTGTTCCTCATGGAACCAAGGAGCCATTGTGACACTGCAGGGGCTGATGGCATCAAGGAGGCAATTGTGACAGTACAGAACCTCCTAGAAACAAGGCTCCATTGTGACACCGTGGGGAATCATGGAATCACGGAGCCCATTGTGACACGGCCAGGCCGCATGGAACCAATGGTCCATGGTAACACGGCGGATTCAAGAAGAGCACGGTGACACCACGCAACATCATGGAACCATAGGTCCATTGTGACACAGCGGGGCCTCATGGAAACAAGGGGACCATTGTGGCAAAGCAGGGCCTAATGGAAGCATGGAGAGCATTGTGACATTGTGGGGAATCATGGAAGCATGGAGAGCATTGTGACACTAAGGAAACTCCTGGAACCAAGATGACCACTGGCACATAATGGAACCTCATGGAAGCAAGCCTCCATGATGACTTTGGAGGGCCTCGGGGACCACAGGACCCATTGTGACACAGCAGGACCTGGTGGAACCAAGGAGCCTTTGTGATGCTCCAGATCCACATGGAAGCCAGGGTGCACTGAGACACAGCGGGGCCTTGTTGGAACCAAAGACACCTCTGCAAAAAGCAGGCTAGCTCATAGAAGCAAGGAGTCCATTGTTACAACATCAAACCTATGGAAGCAAGGGACCATTGTGACACTGCGGGGCCTCATGGAACCAATTGTCCATGATGACAGTGCGGATCAAAAGAGACCATGGTGACACTGCGGAACCCGATGGAACCAAGGAGCCATTGTGACACAGTGGGGCCTCATGGAATCAAGGAGACCATTGTGACCCAGGTGTTGCATGTGAAGGCAAGGAGCCATTGTGACACTTTGGGCTTCTTCCCTTGAGCTCTGCAGCTGGCTGTCCCAGCCCAGCGCACCATGTGCCACCTGCTCTCCTCAGGGCTCTGCCTGCACACAGCCCCAGGAGAAGTTTTCCTGTTTGGAAGGAAAGAATGGAAAAGCCGGAGCAGGTTTCCCAAACAACAAACCCCACTCAGGAGCCACATGCTCAGTACAGGCTGCCTGGAACGATGTCCCCTTTCTACAAGGGTCAGGGTGAGCAGGAATGAATGATCTCTGGGAGCAGAATTCTCGGAGTCTTTCCACTGAATTCTCTGTCCCTGTGTCTTGGGGTGACTTTATCATGTGTATCCCCTATTGCTGCTCTATGCCCAGAAGTGAACTTTGTGCATTTCTGTGCCTTTCAACTGAGCCTGAGAGGGGGGAGAGGAAAAAAAACCGGACAAACTTCTCAGAGCGTTTGTTCAAGGACACACATACACACTCCTCTGCATCCTGCTTGCAGCAAGAGCAGAGGAAGCAACTTTGTTTCTTTTTAGCCAGTTTTCAGCTCCTTTTCTCTGGGGGGAGATGGAGAGTTGAACTTTGTTTTCCTGGGACTTTGGGGTTTTTTTTCCCTTCTTCTCTTCTTGACTCTTTCAACATCAGAGCACATTGGGAGAATTTTCTCCCGAGGTGGGGGCCCTGAATGTGGGCCCATGAGCCAGCTGCAAGGAGGAGGAGAGAGACTACACCTCCGGAAGTGTTGGGGTTCCTCCCCCCTGCCATGAGGTCATGGGAGAGGGGACCCTGGGGTAGAGGCATGGCCTGGGCACGGGGTCTCCCTGCTCCCTGCTGACATGTGCCCTAATCCTGTTCAGCACTGCTTATTTTGTGTTGCCCTGTGCCAGGAGGGCCCTGGTTGTGCCGTGACTGCTCAGTTCTTTGGCAGTGCCCCGCCCATGTGGCTGGAGAAGAAAGAGCTCTGAAACTTCTCTCATGAATGGCTCCCTATTTCTTTGCACGGGCCTCGCTGTCTATGGATGTTTCAGGAGACCCCACCGAAACACGGAAGGACTCTCAAATTATCCCAGCTTTCTCTGCACAGCGAGAGCTTTTAATATTTAGCATTGTTCTCCTTTTCCTGGGTGTTTGTTAAAAAATGGTTTTTATCTCTTTCACTTTCTTCCCAGGAAAATTCTTTTTTCCCGAAGCTGGTGGGGGAGGGCTGGGTGTAACCTGCCTTCTATCAGAGGATATTTTCCTCCACATTTGTCCAAACCGGCACAGCCTGTCCTTTCCTGGGTCTCTGTTGCAGATGGAAGCTGCTGGTGCCATTGTCAGCTTGAAGCCCTCTTTTGATGCAAGCAGATGTTGCCAGGTGTGTTCAGCAGCTGTTGCTCAATGCTTATGCCAAGCTATTGTGTTCCTCATGGAACCAAGGAGCCATTGTGACACTGCAGGGGCTGATGGCATCAAGGAGGCAATTGTGACAGTACAGAACCTCCTAGAAACAAGGCTCCATTGTGACACCGTGGGGAATCATGGAATCACGGAGCCCATTGTGACACGGCCAGGCCGCATGGAACCAATGGTCCATGGTTACACGGCGGATTCAAGAAGAGCACGGTGACACCACGCAACATCATGGAACCATAGGTCCATTGTGACACAGCGGGGCCTCATGGAAACAAGGGGACCATTGTGGCAAAGCAGGGCCTAATGGAAGCATGGAGAGCATTGTGACATTGTGGGGAATCATGGAAGCATGGAGAGCATTGTGACACTAAGGAAACTCCTGGAACCAAGATGACCACTGGCACATAATGGAACCTCATGGAAGCAAGCCTCCATGATGACTTTGGAGGGCCTCGGGGACCACAGGACCCATTGTGACACAGCAGGACCTGGTGGAACCAAGGAGCCTTTGTGATGCTCCAGATCCACATGGAAGCCAGGGTGCACTGAGACACAGCGGGGCCTTGTTGGAACCAAAGACACCTCTGCAAAAAGCAGGCTAGCTCATAGAAGCAAGGAGTCCATTGTTACAACATCAAACCTATGGAAGCAAGGGACCATTGTGACACTGCGGGGCCTCATGGAACCAATTGTCCATGATGACAGTGCGGATCAAAAGAGACCATGGTGACACTGCGGAACCCGATGGAACCAAGGAGCCATTGTGACACAGTGGGGCCTCATGGAATCAAGGAGACCATTGTGACCCAGGTGTTGCATGTGAAGGCAAGGAGCCATTGTGACACTTTGGGCTTCTTCCCTTGAGCTCTGCAGCTGGCTGTCCCAGCCCAGCGCACCATGTGCCACCTGCTCTCCTCAGGGCTCTGCCTGCACACAGCCCCAGGAGAAGTTTTCCTGTTTGGAAGGAAAGAATGGAAAAGCCGGAGCAGGTTTCCCAAACAACAAACCCCACTCAGGAGCCACATGCTCAGTACAGGCTGCCTGGAACGATGTCCCCTTTCTACAAGGGTCAGGGTGAGCAGGAATGAATGATCTCTGGGAGCAGAATTCTCGGAGTCTTTCCACTGAATTCTCTGTCCCTGTGTCTTGGGGTGACTTTATCATGTGTATCCCCTATTGCTGCTCTATGCCCAGAAGTGAACTTTGTGCATTTCTGTGCCTTTCAACTGAGCCTGAGAGGGGGGAGAGGAAAAAAAACCGGACAAACTTCTCAGAGCGTTTGTTCAAGGACACACATACACACTCCTCTGCATCCTGCTTGCAGCAAGAGCAGAGGAAGCAACTTTGTTTCTTTTTAGCCAGTTTTCAGCTCCTTTTCTCTGGGGGGAGATGGAGAGTTGAACTTTGTTTTCCTGGGACTTTGGGGTTTTTTTTCCCTTCTTCTCTTCTTGACTCTTTCAACATCAGAGCACATTGGGAGAATTTTCTCCCGAGGTGGGGGCCCTGAATGTGGGCCCATGAGCCAGCTGCAAGGAGGAGGAGAGAGACTACACCTCCGGAAGTGTTGGGGTTCCTCCCCCCTGCCATGAGGTCATGGGAGAGGGGACCCTGGGGTAGAGGCATGGCCTGGGCACGGGGTCTCCCTGCTCCCTGCTGACATGTGCCCTAATCCTGTTCAGCACTGCTTATTTTGTGTTGCCCTGTGCCAGGAGGGCCCTGGTTGTGCCGTGACTGCTCAGTTCTTTGGCAGTGCCCCGCCCATGTGGCTGGAGAAGAAAGAGCTCTGAAACTTCTCTCATGAATGGCTCCCTATTTCTTTGCACGGGCCTCGCTGTCTATGGATGTTTCAGGAGACCCCACCGAAACACGGAAGGACTCTCAAATTATCCCAGCTTTCTCTGCACAGCGAGAGCTTTTAATATTTAGCATTGTTCTCCTTTTCCTGGGTGTTTGTTAAAAAATGGTTTTTATCTCTTTCACTTTCTTCCCAGGAAAATTCTTTTTTCCCGAAGCTGGTGGGGGAGGGCTGGGTGTAACCTGCCTTCTATCAGAGGATATTTTCCTCCACATTTGTCCAAACCGGCACAGCCTGTCCTTTCCTGGGTCTCTGTTGCAGATGGAAGCTGCTGGTGCCATTGTCAGCTTGAAGCCCTCTTTTGATGCAAGCAGATGTTGCCAGGTGTGTTCAGCAGCTGTTGCTCAATGCTTATGCCAAGCTATTGTGTTCCTCATGGAACCAAGGAGCCATTGTGACACTGCAGGGGCTGATGGCATCAAGGAGGCAATTGTGACAGTACAGAACCTCCTAGAAACAAGGCTCCATTGTGACACCGTGGGGAATCATGGAATCACGGAGCCCATTGTGACACGGCCAGGCCGCATGGAACCAATGGTCCATGGTTACACGGCGGATTCAAGAAGAGCACGGTGACACCACGCAACATCATGGAACCATAGGTCCATTGTGACACAGCGGGGCCTCATGGAAACAAGGGGACCATTGTGGCAAAGCAGGGCCTAATGGAAGCATGGAGAGCATTGTGACATTGTGGGGAATCATGGAAGCATGGAGAGCATTGTGACACTAAGGAAACTCCTGGAACCAAGATGACCACTGGCACATAATGGAACCTCATGGAAGCAAGCCTCCATGATGACTTTGGAGGGCCTCGGGGACCACAGGACCCATTGTGACACAGCAGGACCTGGTGGAACCAAGGAGCCTTTGTGATGCTCCAGATCCACATGGAAGCCAGGGTGCACTGAGACACAGCGGGGCCTTGTTGGAACCAAAGACACCTCTGCAAAAAGCAGGCTAGCTCATAGAAGCAAGGAGTCCATTGTTACAACATCAAACCTATGGAAGCAAGGGACCATTGTGACACTGCGGGGCCTCATGGAACCAATTGTCCATGATGACAGTGCGGATCAAAAGAGACCATGGTGACACTGCAGAACCCGATGGAACCAAGGAGCCATTGTGACACAGTGGGGCCTCATGGAATCAAGGAGACCATTGTGACCCAGGTGTTGCATGTGAAGGCAAGGAGCCATTGTGACACTTTGGGCTTCTTCCCTTGAGCTCTGCAGCTGGCTGTCCCAGCCCAGCGCACCATGTGCCACCTGCTCTCCTCAGGGCTCTGCCTGCACACAGCCCCAGGAGAAGTTTTCCTGTTTGCAAGGAAAGAATGGAAAAGCCGGAGCAGGTTTCCCAAACAACAAACCCCACTCAGGAGCCACATGCTCAGTACAGGCTGCCGGGAACGATGTCCCCTTTCTACAAGGGTCAGGGTGAGCAGAATTCTCTGGGAGCAGAATTCTCGGAGTCTTTCCACTGAATTCTCTGTCCCTGTGTCTTGGGGTGACTTTATCATGTGTATCCCCTATCGCTGCTCTATGCCCAGAAGTGAACTTTGTGCATTTCTGTGCCTTTCAACTGAGCCTGAGAGGGGGGAGAGGGAAAAAAAACCGGACAAACTTCTCAGAGCGTTTGTTCAAGGACACACATACACACTCCTCTGCATCCTGCTTGCAGCAAGAGCAGAGGAAGCAACTTTGTTTCTTTTTAGCCAGTTTTCAGCTCCTTTTCTCTGGGGGGAGATGGAGAGTTGAACTTTGTTTTCCTGGGACTTTGGGGTTTTTTTTCCCTTCTTCTCTTCTTGACTCTTTCAACATCAGACCACATTGGGAGAATTTTCTCCCGAGGTGGGGGCCCTGAATGTGGGCCCATGAGCCAGCTGCAAGGAGGAGGAGAGAGACTACACCTCCGGAAGTGTTGGGGTTCCTCCCCCCTGCCATGAGGTCATGGGAGAGGGGACCCTGGGGTAGAGGCATGGCCTGGGCACGGGGTCTCCCTGCTCCCTGCTCACATGTGCCCTAATCCTGTTCAGCACTGCTTATTTTGTGTTGCCCTGTGCCAGGAGGGCCCTGGTTGTGCCGTGACTGCTCAGTTCTTTGGCAGTGCCCCGCCCATGTGGCTGGAGAAGAAAGAGCTCTGAAACTTCTCTCAAGAATGGCTCCCTATTTCTTTGCACGGGCCTCGCTGTCTATGGATGTTTCAGGAGACCCCACCGAAACACGGAAGGACTCTCAAATTATCCCAGCTTTCTCTGCACAGCGAGAGCTTTTAATATTTAGCATTGTTCTCCTTTTCCTGGGTGTTTGTTAAAAAAATAGTTTTTATCTCTTTCACTTTCTTCCCAGGAAAATTCTTTTTTCCCAAAGCTGGTGGGGGAGGGCTGGGTGTAACCTGCCTTCTATCAGAGGATATTTTCCTCCACATTTGTCCAAACCGGCACAGCCTGTCCTTTCCAATGGCTGCTGGTGCCATTGTCAGCTTGAAGCCCTCTTTTGATGCAAGCAGATGTTGCCAGGTGTGTTCAGCAGCTGTTGCTCAATGCTTATCCCAAGCTATTGTGTTCCTCATGGAACCAAGGAGCCATTGTGACACTGCAGGGGCTGATGGCATCAAGGAGACAATTGTGACAGTACAGAACCTCCTAGAAACAAGGCTCCATTGTGACACCGTGGGGAATCATGGAATCACGGAGCCCATTGTGACACGGCCAGGCCGCATGGAACCAATGGTCCATGGTA
The DNA here is from genome assembly GCF_041296385.1 of Aphelocoma coerulescens. Classification (NCBI taxonomy): domain Eukaryota; kingdom Metazoa; phylum Chordata; class Aves; order Passeriformes; family Corvidae; genus Aphelocoma; species Aphelocoma coerulescens. The sequence continues at coordinate 10,855 of NW_027183726.1, read as the reverse complement.
ACACGGCGGATTCAAGAAGAGCACGGTGACACCACGCAACATCATGGAACCATAGGTCCATTGTGACACAGCGGGGCCTCATGGAAACAAGGGGACCATTGTGGCAAAGCAGGGCCTAATGGAAGCATGGAGAGCATTGTGACATTGTGGGGAATCATGGAAGCATGGAGAGCATTGTGACACTAAGGAAACTCCTGGAACCAAGATGACCACTGGCACATAATGGAACCTCATGGAAGCAAGCCTCCATGATGACTTTGGAGGGCCTCGGGGACCACAGGACCCATTGTGACACAGCAGGACCTGGTGGAACCAAGGAGCCTTTGTGATGCTCCAGATCCACATGGAAGCCAGGGTGCACTGAGACACAGCGGGGCCTTGTTGGAACCAAAGACACCTCTGCAAAAAGCAGGCTAGCTCATAGAAGCAAGGAGTCCATTGTTACAACATCAAACCTATGGAAGCAAGGGACCATTGTGACACTGCGGGGCCTCATGGAACCAATTGTCCATGATGACAGTGCGGATCAAAGGAGACCATGGTGACACTGCGGAACCCGATGGAACCAAGGAGCCATTGTGACACAGTGGGGCCTCATGGAATCAAGGAGACCATTGTGACCCAGGTGTTGCATGTGAAGGCAAGGAGCCATTGTGACACTTTGGGCTTCTTCCCTTGAGCTCTGCAGCTGGCTGTCCCAGCCCAGCGCACCATGTGCCACCTGCTCTCCTCAGGGCTCTGCCTGCACACAGCCCCAGGAGAAGTTTTCCTGTTTGGAAGGAAAGAATGGAAAAGCCGGAGCAGGTTTCCCAAACAACAAACCCCACTCAGGAGCCACATGCTCAGTACAGGCTGCCGGGAACGATGTCCCCTTTCTACAAGGGTCAGGGTGAGCAGAATTCTCTGGGAGCAGAATTCTCGGAGTCTTTCCACTGAATTCTCTGTCCCTGTGTCTTGGGGTGACTTTATCATGTGTATCCCCTATCGCTGCTCTATGCCCAGAAGTGAACTTTGTGCATTTCTGTGCCTTTCAACTGAGCCTGAGAGGGGGGAGAGGGAAAAAAAACCGGACAAACTTCTCAGAGCGTTTGTTCAAGGACACACATACACACTCCTCTTCATCCTGCTTGCAGCAAGAGCAGAGGAAGCAACTTTGTTTCTTTTTAGCCAGTTTTCAGCTCCTTTTCTCTGGGGGGAGATGGAGAGTTGAACTTTGTTTTCCTGGGACTTTGGGGTTTTTTTTCCCTTCTTCTCTTCTTGACTCTTTCAACATCAGACCACATTGGGAGAATTTTCTACTGAGGTGGGGGCCCTGAATGTGGGCCCATGAGCCAGCTGCAAGGAGGAGGAGAGAGACTACACCTCCGGAAGTGTTGGGGTTCCTCCCCCCTGCCATGAGGTCATGGGAGAGGGGACCCTGGGGTAGAGGCATGGCCTGGGCACGGGGTCTCCCTGCTCCCTGCTCACATGTGCCCTAATCCTGTTCAGCACTGCTTATTTTGTGTTGCCCTGTGCCAGGAGGGCCCTGGTTGTGCCGTGACTGCTCAGTTCTTTGGCAGTGCCCCGCCCATGTGGCTGGAGAAGAAAGAGCTCTGAAACTTCTCTCATGAATGGCTCCCTATTTCTTTGCACGGGCCTCGCTGTCTATGGATGTTTCAGGAGACCCCACCGAAACACGGAAGGACTCTCAAATTATCCCAGCTTTCTCTGCACAGCGAGAGCTTTTAATATTTAGCATTGTTCTCCTTTTCCTGGGTGTTTGTTAAAAAATGGTTTTTATCTCTTTCACTTTCTTCCCAGGAAAATTCTTTTTTCCCGAAGCTGGTGGGGGAGGGCTGGGTGTAACCTGCCTTCTATCAGAGGATATTTTCCTCCACATTTGTCAAAACCGGCACAGCCTGTCCTTTCCTGGGTCTCTGTTGCAGATGGAAGCTGCTGGTGCCATTCTCAGCTTGAAGCCCTCTTTTGATGCAAGCAGATGTTGCCAGGTGTGTTCAGCAGCTGTTGCTCAATGCTTATGCCAAGCTATTGTGTTCCTCATGGAACCAAGGAGCCATTGTGACACTGCAGGGGCTGATGGCATCAAGGAGGCAATTGTGACAGTACAGAACCTCCTAGAAACAAGGCTCCATTGTGACACCGTGGGGAATCATGGAATCACGGAGCCCATTGTGACACGGCCAGGCCGCATGGAACCAATGGTCCATGGTAACACGGCGGATTCAAGAAGAGCACGGTGACACCACGCAACATCATGGAACCATAGGTCCATTGTGACACAGCGGGGCCTCATGGAAACAAGGGGACCATTGTGGCAAAGCAGGGCCTAATGGAAGCATGGAGAGCATTGTGACATTGTGGGGAATCATGGAAGCATGGAGAGCATTGTGACACTAAGGAAACTCCTGGAACCAAGATGACCACTGGCACATAATGGAACCTCATGGAAGCAAGCCTCCATGATGACTTTGGAGGGCCTCGGGGACCACAGGACCCATTGTGACACAGCAGGACCTGGTGGAACCAAGGAGCCTTTGTGATGCTCCAGATCCACATGGAAGCCAGGGTGCACTGAGACACAGCGGGGCCTTGTTGGAACCAAAGACACCTCTGCAAAAAGCAGGCTAGCTCATAGAAGCAAGGAGTCCATTGTTACAACATCAAACCTATGGAAGCAAGGGACCATTGTGACACTGCGGGGCCTCATGGAACCAATTGTCCATGATGACAGTGCGGATCAAAAGAGACCATGGTGACACTGCGGAACCCGATGGAACCAAGGAGCCATTGTGACACAGTGGGGCCTCATGGAATCAAGGAGACCATTGTGACCCAGGTGTTGCATGTGAAGGCAAGGAGCCATTGTGACACTTTGGGCTTCTTCCCTTGAGCTCTGCAGCTGGCTGTCCCAGCCCAGCGCACCATGTGCCACCTGCTCTCCTCAGGGCTCTGCCTGCACACAGCCCCAGGAGAAGTTTTCCTGTTTGGAAGGAAAGAATGGAAAAGCCGGAGCAGGTTTCCCAAACAACAAACCCCACTCAGGAGCCACATGCTCAGTACAGGCTGCCTGGAACGATGTCCCCTTTCTACAAGGGTCAGGGTGAGCAGGAATGAATGATCTCTGGGAGCAGAATTCTCGGAGTCTTTCCACTGAATTCTCTGTCCCTGTGTCTTGGGGTGACTTTATCATGTGTATCCCCTATTGCTGCTCTATGCCCAGAAGTGAACTTTGTGCATTTCTGTGCCTTTCAACTGAGCCTGAGAGGGGGGAGAGGAAAAAAAACCGGACAAACTTCTCAGAGCGTTTGTTCAAGGACACACATACACACTCCTCTGCATCCTGCTTGCAGCAAGAGCAGAGGAAGCAACTTTGTTTCTTTTTAGCCAGTTTTCAGCTCCTTTTCTCTGGGGGGAGATGGAGAGTTGAACTTTGTTTTCCTGGGACTTTGGGGTTTTTTTTCCCTTCTTCTCTTCTTGACTCTTTCAACATCAGAGCACATTGGGAGAATTTTCTCCCGAGGTGGGGGCCCTGAATGTGGGCCCATGAGCCAGCTGCAAGGAGGAGGAGAGAGACTACACCTCCGGAAGTGTTGGGGTTCCTCCCCCCTGCCATGAGGTCATGGGAGAGGGGACCCTGGGGTAGAGGCATGGCCTGGGCACGGGGTCTCCCTGCTCCCTGCTGACATGTGCCCTAATCCTGTTCAGCACTGCTTATTTTGTGTTGCCCTGTGCCAGGAGGGCCCTGGTTGTGCCGTGACTGCTCAGTTCTTTGGCAGTGCCCCGCCCATGTGGCTGGAGAAGAAAGAGCTCTGAAACTTCTCTCATGAATGGCTCCCTATTTCTTTGCACGGGCCTCGCTGTCTATGGATGTTTCAGGAGACCCCACCGAAACACGGAAGGACTCTCAAATTATCCCAGCTTTCTCTGCACAGCGAGAGCTTTTAATATTTAGCATTGTTCTCCTTTTCCTGGGTGTTTGTTAAAAAATGGTTTTTATCTCTTTCACTTTCTTCCCAGGAAAATTCTTTTTTCCCGAAGCTGGTGGGGGAGGGCTGGGTGTAACCTGCCTTCTATCAGAGGATATTTTCCTCCACATTTGTCCAAACCGGCACAGCCTGTCCTTTCCTGGGTCTCTGTTGCAGATGGAAGCTGCTGGTGCCATTGTCAGCTTGAAGCCCTCTTTTGATGCAAGCAGATGTTGCCAGGTGTGTTCAGCAGCTGTTGCTCAATGCTTATGCCAAGCTATTGTGTTCCTCATGGAACCAAGGAGCCATTGTGACACTGCAGGGGCTGATGGCATCAAGGAGGCAATTGTGACAGTACAGAACCTCCTAGAAACAAGGCTCCATTGTGACACCGTGGGGAATCATGGAATCACGGAGCCCATTGTGACACGGCCAGGCCGCATGGAACCAATGGTCCATGGTTACACGGCGGATTCAAGAAGAGCACGGTGACACCACGCAACATCATGGAACCATAGGTCCATTGTGACACAGCGGGGCCTCATGGAAACAAGGGGACCATTGTGGCAAAGCAGGGCCTAATGGAAGCATGGAGAGCATTGTGACATTGTGGGGAATCATGGAAGCATGGAGAGCATTGTGACACTAAGGAAACTCCTGGAACCAAGATGACCACTGGCACATAATGGAACCTCATGGAAGCAAGCCTCCATGATGACTTTGGAGGGCCTCGGGGACCACAGGACCCATTGTGACACAGCAGGACCTGGTGGAACCAAGGAGCCTTTGTGATGCTCCAGATCCACATGGAAGCCAGGGTGCACTGAGACACAGCGGGGCCTTGTTGGAACCAAAGACACCTCTGCAAAAAGCAGGCTAGCTCATAGAAGCAAGGAGTCCATTGTTACAACATCAAACCTATGGAAGCAAGGGACCATTGTGACACTGCGGGGCCTCATGGAACCAATTGTCCATGATGACAGTGCGGATCAAAAGAGACCATGGTGACACTGCGGAACCCGATGGAACCAAGGAGCCATTGTGACACAGTGGGGCCTCATGGAATCAAGGAGACCATTGTGACCCAGGTGTTGCATGTGAAGGCAAGGAGCCATTGTGACACTTTGGGCTTCTTCCCTTGAGCTCTGCAGCTGGCTGTCCCAGCCCAGCGCACCATGTGCCACCTGCTCTCCTCAGGGCTCTGCCTGCACACAGCCCCAGGAGAAGTTTTCCTGTTTGGAAGGAAAGAATGGAAAAGCCGGAGCAGGTTTCCCAAACAACAAACCCCACTCAGGAGCCACATGCTCAGTACAGGCTGCCTGGAACGATGTCCCCTTTCTACAAGGGTCAGGGTGAGCAGGAATGAATGATCTCTGGGAGCAGAATTCTCGGAGTCTTTCCACTGAATTCTCTGTCCCTGTGTCTTGGGGTGACTTTATCATGTGTATCCCCTATTGCTGCTCTATGCCCAGAAGTGAACTTTGTGCATTTCTGTGCCTTTCAACTGAGCCTGAGAGGGGGGAGAGGAAAAAAAACCGGACAAACTTCTCAGAGCGTTTGTTCAAGGACACACATACACACTCCTCTGCATCCTGCTTGCAGCAAGAGCAGAGGAAGCAACTTTGTTTCTTTTTAGCCAGTTTTCAGCTCCTTTTCTCTGGGGGGAGATGGAGAGTTGAACTTTGTTTTCCTGGGACTTTGGGGTTTTTTTTCCCTTCTTCTCTTCTTGACTCTTTCAACATCAGAGCACATTGGGAGAATTTTCTCCCGAGGTGGGGGCCCTGAATGTGGGCCCATGAGCCAGCTGCAAGGAGGAGGAGAGAGACTACACCTCCGGAAGTGTTGGGGTTCCTCCCCCCTGCCATGAGGTCATGGGAGAGGGGACCCTGGGGTAGAGGCATGGCCTGGGCACGGGGTCTCCCTGCTCCCTGCTGACATGTGCCCTAATCCTGTTCAGCACTGCTTATTTTGTGTTGCCCTGTGCCAGGAGGGCCCTGGTTGTGCCGTGACTGCTCAGTTCTTTGGCAGTGCCCCGCCCATGTGGCTGGAGAAGAAAGAGCTCTGAAACTTCTCTCATGAATGGCTCCCTATTTCTTTGCACGGGCCTCGCTGTCTATGGATGTTTCAGGAGACCCCACCGAAACACGGAAGGACTCTCAAATTATCCCAGCTTTCTCTGCACAGCGAGAGCTTTTAATATTTAGCATTGTTCTCCTTTTCCTGGGTGTTTGTTAAAAAATGGTTTTTATCTCTTTCACTTTCTTCCCAGGAAAATTCTTTTTTCCCGAAGCTGGTGGGGGAGGGCTGGGTGTAACCTGCCTTCTATCAGAGGATATTTTCCTCCACATTTGTCCAAACCGGCACAGCCTGTCCTTTCCTGGGTCTCTGTTGCAGATGGAAGCTGCTGGTGCCATTGTCAGCTTGAAGCCCTCTTTTGATGCAAGCAGATGTTGCCAGGTGTGTTCAGCAGCTGTTGCTCAATGCTTATGCCAAGCTATTGTGTTCCTCATGGAACCAAGGAGCCATTGTGACACTGCAGGGGCTGATGGCATCAAGGAGGCAATTGTGACAGTACAGAACCTCCTAGAAACAAGGCTCCATTGTGACACCGTGGGGAATCATGGAATCACGGAGCCCATTGTGACACGGCCAGGCCGCATGGAACCAATGGTCCATGGTTACACGGCGGATTCAAGAAGAGCACGGTGACACCACGCAACATCATGGAACCATAGGTCCATTGTGACACAGCGGGGCCTCATGGAAACAAGGGGACCATTGTGGCAAAGCAGGGCCTAATGGAAGCATGGAGAGCATTGTGACATTGTGGGGAATCATGGAAGCATGGAGAGCATTGTGACACTAAGGAAACTCCTGGAACCAAGATGACCACTGGCACATAATGGAACCTCATGGAAGCAAGCCTCCATGATGACTTTGGAGGGCCTCGGGGACCACAGGACCCATTGTGACACAGCAGGACCTGGTGGAACCAAGGAGCCTTTGTGATGCTCCAGATCCACATGGAAGCCAGGGTGCACTGAGACACAGCGGGGCCTTGTTGGAACCAAAGACACCTCTGCAAAAAGCAGGCTAGCTCATAGAAGCAAGGAGTCCATTGTTACAACATCAAACCTATGGAAGCAAGGGACCATTGTGACACTGCGGGGCCTCATGGAACCAATTGTCCATGATGACAGTGCGGATCAAAAGAGACCATGGTGACACTGCAGAACCCGATGGAACCAAGGAGCCATTGTGACACAGTGGGGCCTCATGGAATCAAGGAGACCATTGTGACCCAGGTGTTGCATGTGAAGGCAAGGAGCCATTGTGACACTTTGGGCTTCTTCCCTTGAGCTCTGCAGCTGGCTGTCCCAGCCCAGCGCACCATGTGCCACCTGCTCTCCTCAGGGCTCTGCCTGCACACAGCCCCAGGAGAAGTTTTCCTGTTTGCAAGGAAAGAATGGAAAAGCCGGAGCAGGTTTCCCAAACAACAAACCCCACTCAGGAGCCACATGCTCAGTACAGGCTGCCGGGAACGATGTCCCCTTTCTACAAGGGTCAGGGTGAGCAGAATTCTCTGGGAGCAGAATTCTCGGAGTCTTTCCACTGAATTCTCTGTCCCTGTGTCTTGGGGTGACTTTATCATGTGTATCCCCTATCGCTGCTCTATGCCCAGAAGTGAACTTTGTGCATTTCTGTGCCTTTCAACTGAGCCTGAGAGGGGGGAGAGGGAAAAAAAACCGGACAAACTTCTCAGAGCGTTTGTTCAAGGACACACATACACACTCCTCTGCATCCTGCTTGCAGCAAGAGCAGAGGAAGCAACTTTGTTTCTTTTTAGCCAGTTTTCAGCTCCTTTTCTCTGGGGGGAGATGGAGAGTTGAACTTTGTTTTCCTGGGACTTTGGGGTTTTTTTTCCCTTCTTCTCTTCTTGACTCTTTCAACATCAGACCACATTGGGAGAATTTTCTACCGAGGTGGGGGCCCTGAATGTGGGCCCACGAGCCAGCTGCAAGGAGGAGGAGAGAGACTACACCTCCGGAAGTGTTGGGGTTCCTCCCCCCTGCCATGAGGTCATGGGAGAGGGGACCCTGGGGTAGAGGCATGGCCTGGGCACGGGGTCTCCCTGCTCCCTGCTGACATGTGCCCTAATCCTGTTCAGCACTGCTTATTTTGTGTTGCCCTGTGCCAGGAGGGCCCTGGTTGTGCCGTGGCTGCTCAGTTCTTTGGCAGTGCCCCGCCCATGTGGCTGGAGAAGAAAGAGCTCTGAAACTTCTCTCATGAATGGCTCCCTATTTCTTTGCACGGGCCTCGCTGTCTATGGATGTTTCAGGAGACCCCACCGAAACACGGAAGGACTCTCAAATTATCCCAGCTTTCTCTGCACAGCGAGAGCTTTTAATATTTAGCATTGTTCTCCTTTTCCTGGGTGTTTGTTAAAAAATGGTTTTTATCTCTTTCACTTTCTTCCCAGGAAAATTCTTTTTTCCCGAAGCTGGTGGGGGAGGGCTGGGTGTAACCTGCCTTCTATCAGAGGATATTTTCCTCCACATTTGTCCAAACCGGCACAGCCTGTCCTTTCCTGGGTCTCTGTTGCAGATGGAAGCTGCTGGTGCCATTGTCAGCTTGAAGCCCTCTTTTGATGCAAGCAGATGTTGCCAGGTGTGTTCAGCAGCTGTTTCTCAATGCTTATGCCAAGCTATTGTGTTCCTCATGGAACCAAGGAGCCATTGTGACACTGCAGGGGCTGATGGCATCAAGGAGGCAATTGTGACAGTACAGAACCTCCTAGAAACAAGGCTCCATTGTGACACCGTGGGGAATCATGGAATCACGGAGCCCATTGTGACACGGCCAGGCCGCATGGAACCAATGGTCCATGGTAACACGGCGGATTCAAGAAGAGCACGGTGACACCACGCAACATCATGGAACCATAGGTCCATTGTGACACAGCGGGGCCTCATGGAAACAAGGGGACCATTGTGGCAAAGCAGGGCCTAATGGAAGCATGGAGAGCATTGTGACATTGTGGGGAATCATGGAAGCATGGAGAGCATTGTGACACTAAGGAAACTCCTGGAACCAAGATGACCACTGGCACATAATGGAACCTCATGGAAGCAAGCCTCCATGATGACTTTGGAGGGCCTCGGGGACCACAGGACCCATTGTGACACAGCAGGACCTGGTGGAACCAAGGAGCCTTTGTGATACTCCAGATCCACATGGAAGCCAGGGTGCACTGAGACACAGCGGGGCCTTGTTGGAACCAAAGACACCTCTGCAAAAAGCAGGCTAGCTCATAGAAGCAAGGAGTCCATTGTTACAACATCAAACCTATGGAAGCAAGGGACCATTGTGACACTGCGGGGCCTCATGGAACCAATTGTCCATGATGACAGTGCGGATCAAAAGAGACCATGGTGACACTGCGGAACCCGATGGAACCAAGGAGCCATTGTGACACAGTGGGGCCTCATGGAATCAAGGAGACCATTGTGACCCAGGTGTTGCATGTGAAGGCAAGGAGCCATTGTGACACTTTGGGCTTCTTCCCTTGAGCTCTGCAGCTGGCTGTCCCAGCCCAGCGCACCATGTGCCACCTGCTCTCCTCAGGGCTCTGCCTGCACACAGCCCCAGGAGAAGTTTTCCTGTTTGGAAGGAAAGAATGGAAAAGCCGGAGCAGGTTTCCCAAACAACAAACCCCACTCAGGAGCCACATGCTCAGTACAGGCTGCCGGGAACGATGTCCCCTTTCTACAAGGGTCAGTGTGAGCAGAATTCTCTGGGAGCAGAATTCTCGGAGTCTTTCCACTGAATTCTCTGTCCCTGTGTCTTGGGGTGACTTTATCATGTGTATCCCCTATTGCTGCTCTATGCCCAGAAGTGAACTTTGTGCATTTCTGTGCCTTTCAACTGAGCCTGAGAGGGGGGAGAGGAAAAAAAACCGGACAAACTTCTCAGAGCGTTTGTTCAAGGACACACATACACACTCCTCTGCATCCTGCTTGCAGCAAGAGCAGAGGAAGCAACTTTGTTTCTTTTTAGCCAGTTTTCAGCTCCTTTTCTCTGGGGGGAGATGGAGAGTTGAACTTTGTTTTCCTGGGACTTTGGGGTTTTTTTTCCCTTCTTCTCTTCTTGACTCTTTCAACATCAGAGCACATTGGGAGAATTTTCTACTGAGGTGGGGGCCCTGAATGTGGGCCCACGAGCCAGCTGCAAGGAGGAGGAGAGAGACTACACCTCCGGAAGTGTTGGGGTTCCTCCCCCCTGCCATGAGGTCATGGGAGAGGGGACCCTGGGGTAGAGGCATGGCCTGGGCACGGGGTCTCCCTGCTCCCTGCTGACATGTGCCCTAATCCTGTTCAGCACTGCTTATTTTGTGTTGCCCTGTGCCAGGAGGGCCCTGGTTGTGCCGTGACTGCTCAGTTCTTTGGCAGTGCCCCGCCCATGTGGCTGGAGAAGAAAGAGCTCTGAAACTTCTCTCATGAATGGCTCCCTATTTCTTTGCACGGGCCTCGCTGTCTATGGATGTTTCAGGAGACCCCACCGAAACACGGAAGGACTCTCAAATTATCCCAGCTTTCTCTGCACAGCGAGAGCTTTTTACATTTAGCATTGTTATCCTTTTCCTTTGTGTTTGTTAAAAAAATAGTTTTTATCTCTTTCACTTTCTTCCCAGGAAAATTCTTTTTTCCCGAAGCTGGTGGGGGAGGGCTGGATGTAACCTGCCTTCTATCAGAGGATATTTTCCTCCACATTTGTCCAAACCGGCACAGCCTGTCCTTTCCTGGGTCTCTGTTGCAGATGGAAGCTGCTGGTGCCATTGTCAGCTTGAAGCCCTCTTTTGATGCAAGCAGATGTTGCCAGGTGTGTTCAGC